>NC_136907.1:74369512-74629068 GCF_949606895.1 Notothenia rossii | reverse complement strand
CCTGCCCATATCCATGTCATGTGACACAACTCAACCCACATTAAGAACAAAATTCACCACTTTGTGAAATTCATGGCTTCTAAAAATACAATTTTGGTGAACTTTGGTTGTATCCAAAGCTGTAAATCATTGATAAAGAACAGAATGAAACACGTTGTTCGCTCTGGGGAACAGAAAGAGGACGGTAACAGATCCTAGACCTGCTGTTTGCCTGAAGGAAGCCAGAGGCGTGTTACTGTTTACCACAGGGCAACATCTGTACTTTTCAATTCCACATTATCAGTGTAGAACTGTATGCTGTTATATGCAATGTAATAATACATGAGACGTTTAATCCCTTTACATTCTCGCATTTCGGATATCGAGTCATATAAGGAGTAAAATACTATCTGGACTCTCAGCAGACTTCAGTTAAATGCGGGTGGGTTTTTGGAAGTGAACAATCTTCGGGGATTTTACCAGCAATATGATAATGTCAAACCAATGCATCTATAAATTCTCCTTCGTCAGTAGGAACTAGGCGTCTTCCGTTCTTTCAATTTATTTGGCAAAGTTAAAGAACAGAAATGTAAAAGTTTAATAAAGTGTTGGAGGCGGGATGTAACTCTCAGGATAAACCCTGTAGTCTTCGTGCACCTTATGGCCAAACGCTGTTTTATGGTTCCCATCATTTTGAATGATTTCCTAGGGAGACACTGATTTTAAGTAGTTATTCCAGAGCAAGATTCCTGGAACGGAATATATTATGCGCTACTTATAATGAGGGAAATGGACACTGTGTTCAGTTGGTACATTTCCACTTAATTCATTCCACTTAAGTGCTCATGCAGCGCAGAAAATCTAAGAGCACAGTAGGTCAGCTGAACATACAACACATTACATATTTTAGTAGAGCGCACAATTCATGCAAATACACGAAGACGATTTCTAAATACTAAGTTGAACAGAACAATCACACAGGTCAGGTGATACAAATACAAACTCATAAAAGCCTAAAACCTCCTATAGAATAAATACCTGTCTGACAAATCAATGAAACAATGCTCCTCTGATCTGAGTCTTTTTTTACTATTAGGAACAATTTCTCCTTTATTACTTGATTTGAAACATAACTGTTGACCATCGTGTTCTCTATCGATTTAAAAAAGGAAAAACATGGGTAACACCGCCTGCTGTGACAAAAGTGATCTAGCAACAGCTGGAGCTTATCCAATGCAAATGGACTACAGCGGTATATTATTGAGCGAGCATAAGTCTCTGCGTGTCTCCTGGATTGTAGTCGAACCTAGAAGTGCTGAGCCTGCATGCGGAGTGAATTCACACCTCTGTGCACAACATTTTTAATGATGAATATTCTGCAGGCGTAAAGCGGCTGTTGACTGTGTTTTGGAAGCAGAGGGCTCTTAGTGGCAATTATCAGAGACAGAAGATCTGGAGGGACATTTTGTTTTTCCTTCATAGCAGACGCACCAAAGGCTTGCTTTCTGGCAGCTTTTTAGGCTATTCCTTCCTTTGTATTCTCTGTGAATCATCTGGTTTCTATTTCTTCACGGTAGAGTGAGACTGCTATTCGGTCTGGGGCCGTTTTTTTAATCGTCCCTCTGTTTGATTGGTGTGTGGATATGTGAGCCAAAGAGCCTTTTCAAGCCCTTTGCAACGAGGAACATCCATTTGAATTGTTACGTTTTGCAGCTAGATGTTAATACCAAAGAGGAACAGAGAGAAACAGAAGAATAAGAAACGCTATGCTACATCCAAAGGTGCTTTTTGTATTGATGCTATCCTTTTCTTTATGTGAAAACATAACTTAGCTGTCCAGTTTGAAGAGCAGCACGCTGGCCTGCTTGCTGCTTGTGCTCAACCTTTGGCAGTGTTCATATCAGGTGTTTCTCTGCCTGCTGGTTCCTTGGTGATATCTGCTTGGCAGTAAAATGCCTTTCTGTCCTCATGACTCTCTCTTCAACGAGGTCAGACTCACAGTTTCCCCTCAGTGAGCAGCTTTGTTGTTCTGATTCCACCCCAGATTGATCTTTTCGATTATTCCCTGCTCCAAGGAACTAGATGTGTGATTTTGCTCCCCACAATTGTTTATAGCTCCACTGGAGAACCAGATTGCGACCACATAAACACCAAGGTCCAGTCGGAAAGAGACGGGACCTTTTCCTCTTTGTTTCTTAGTTGCTTCTTCTTTCGTGTAACGTCAGAGGTCCAACTCGGTGTCATGTAGCCATGCCCGCATCTCTGGTCCTACGTCGAAGAGGCTGGCTTCCGAGGGTGGTCTATATAAAGGGCAGGTGGTGATTTGGCAGTCTGTTCAGGGTCACCACACTCGCATGCAGCACTGTCTGCTAGGCCCCACTTCTTCATTGATGTTTTGAAGCGACCGACCCCAGTTCGTAGACGGTTTAGTGTGGTCCATTGCCGGCGTGGTAGATCGTCTCCTCCTATGGCGCCATCTCCTGGGTCCCAGATGTAGCGATGGATGCGGGAGGGTCCGGCTTTCTCCCACTCCTGCTTCCAAGCAGCCGCCAACCATGCATCTCTGGAGAGGTGCTCAGAGTTGGAATTGAGCATCTCTTGATAATAGTTGCTGTTCTGTGGTTCATGATGCTGCTGTGGTGGAGATTGGCTGAATACTCATGCTACATTACTTGTTTTAATTATCTCACTTAAACAAAGACTTTAAAACTTAAATCCTTCATAGTGATGAGTGTGTGTTTGTGAGTTGACGCGCATGCATTTCTACATTAGTGTTTTACTTGGCAAGCAGCTATCATGATCAGACCATGTCTTCAAAAGGAAAGCTTTCCATATATTAAGGATTCTTTCTGTCCCTATAAAATATATCATCATTTCTTTGGTCATCAACCAAAGGAAATGTATGAAACCTTCTCCAATGACTAATGAATAACTTTCAATAGTAACTTCTTTGAAAGGAAATGCATGAACTAGTTAGTATCAGAAATATAACAGCCTCACAGCCTCACAGCTGGCAGTTAGCTGTGAGGTTTGTTTCCTGCTGGGAATCCGTGTTCAACAAATCGAATACGCTCCCAGTGTGAAGAGAAACTTCGGATGAAAGCCTCCACTAATCTGTGTTTTGTTGAAAAACAAAACAAGCTATTGTTTTACCTTCTTAGGCCCTTTTTTTGTCCTCAATCTCCCCTTTAGGAGATATAAAAAAAAGACAAAATAATGAAAGCATGTCACAAGAAAAGTGCGAGGAGGGTGAGGAGAGAATGAGAGCAGCAGACGCTGAAGGGGCCGAGCGCTCTGCAGGAGGTGAAGAGGCATGTTGACTGCAGCCCTCTCATTATAAAGGTCATTAGTGTTTCCCCTCCTCTGATTAATAACATCATTTAAATCAAAAGGCTACTCAACACAAGACCTCTGACTGATAGTTTAGAGACAACAAGGTCATCAGAGAGGCAGCTCTCTCACTGCAGCCAACACAACGTAACACTCTTTAATGGAGCTGCACAATCAATCCAAACATAATGGCAATGCTTGTGCAATATGCAAATCACAGCAATATGTTACGGATATGTCTAAATATTATTCTCGGATAAGTATTGTGTGTTGCATGTACAGTAGATGTCACGGCCTACAAATCCTATTCTACGGACTTCATCAAATGTCTCTTTTTGTTACAGATCCTCTTCAAAATTCACACCAGGATCAGCTTCAATATGTCTCTTATTAATTCAGATAATTATGCAAAAATGATCAATCCCTCCAAAACCATGAATCATATTTGCATTAGCAATATCAGTCAAAATTATCCCAATTAGTTTGTTCTTTTTAAATCGTGCAGCCCTAACAGCTTTTATGAAAAGTATTTTAGACATTGACGTCTTAAATCAGAATCAGAAACAGGTTTATACGAGGAATTGGTGTCGTGATGCATACATAAAAGTAAAACAAGAATTAAAAACACAGGTAGAGAACTAGAAAAATATAAAAAAATATAGTAAAATATAACAGTATTTACATAGAAATGGAATAAGAAGGAATACAATATGGATTACAAATCTAAACATCAAGCTGCAAAACTGACCAAATATTTGATGAGAAAGCAGCCGACAGCTCTCAGTATGGAGAGGAATAACAGATATGAAGTGCTTTAATAATCTGATGTGAAACCAGCCACCAATGAAAAAACATCTAAAAGCAGTTTCTCACCTCACTTCAGTTTGATTATTTAATCAATTCCACCCTTTCCTCTTCTCTCTTTGTCTACATTTCATAAACCTCGCGACCAATTTGACTCTCCCTCTCATCCAGCAGCCCACCTGGCGCACTTGGAGTTGTAATCTCTCCTCTCGGCAGTGTTCATTACGCGTGTAATTGTCCTGTTTCTTTAGTGTCTGACTCTGCCTTCAGCTCAGAGCTGCAGCCGGTCTTAATGACAGCAGAGAAGAGCCTCACTGACAAAACAACTGCTTTATTCATGACTTATAACTTAAAGTATTCATTGTGGAAGTATGGGACACTATGCAACCTCCAATCAAACTGAGAAATTGATAACAAGTCATATAAAATATTGTTATGAATGTGTTGTGGTGCTGCGGGTAAGTCCCAGCTAACATCTGTTCTATAAATGAAACATTCCTATGAAATAATCATCTTGAAAAAAAAGATATTGTGGATAATATTCATAATTCAAAATCCCCTACTGTGTATATAAATTAGAAAAATATAATCGCAATTAAGTTATTATTTCCAAGTTATCCAGCACTACTTCCCCACTCTGTAAACTTAAAGAGCCTCTGCCCTCAGACACGATTCTCGGACTAAAGTTTAAACTGAGACGAACTTTGAACTAGATCTGTTCCACTGAAATTACAAGGTTACTTGTTCTTTGAAGTCTGGCTCACAGATCGTTTAATTAAAAAACCGGGTAAAACCACGCAGATCTGCCGGTCTGCAATGAAACGGCAGAGAGTCCGCCGAGACGAGAGCTTTCCTCCGCATTTGCAATATGAGCTGCCAGCTGCCGGCGCCCTGCTGCGCTCACCTGAGACTCAGATCAAGGTGGAGAGGAAGAGGGAGGGAGTGAAACTGTAAGACACTCATTCAGGTAAAAAGAGATAGAACCACACTGTGATGCAGCATGTGGAGGAAACCCCTTCGTACTGGAGTAAAGCTGCCGTATGCGTCTGAAAACATTCATTAAGCCTGCGCCAAATCTACCCCCAAGAGGTGTGTGTGTGTGTGTGTGTGTGTGTGTGTGTGTGTGTGTGTGTGTGTGTGTGTGTGTGTGTGTGTGTGTGTGTGTGTGTGTGTGTGTGTGTGTGTGTGTGTGTGTGTGTGTGTGTGTGTGTGTGTGTGTGTGTGTGTGTGTGTGTGTGATGCCTGCAGTGCCTGCAGTTAGATACCCCCTGCTTTTCATATTGCAGCGGTGATGTAATTCTGCGATGTTCACTTCCCCACGGGCAAACATTCTCTACTAAATTAAACGGACTGGCTAATGATTGATTCAAATTACCTGCAGAGATGTAAGCGCATTCTATTGTTTCAATTTTGTTTGAGTTTCTATTTCACTTAAAGGCAGCAGGTTGTAATCAATAGAGGAAGTCAGATTGTGTTTGTGAATCCATCGCTGTAGCATTTTCACCTTGGGCGGTGGGAAACATCAGGTTTGTTTACTCTTCAGGAAGAGCTGTAAGTGCCTGAGATAAAGAATAGATATATTAGATTACATGGCATTTAGCTTTTATCCAAATCGATGTGCATACACTTATACCATGGACATGTCTACAAGTTATTAATCACTATTTAATGTTTCTTGTTTTGCTGCTTTCTTGATGATACACTGATCACTGATACAGGTTACACTGTAAGAAGACATTGGCCCACAGTGTATTAAGAATAGTCCAAAGGGAAATGATAATAATAATAATAATAATAATAATAATAATGGCTTTAATTTATAAAGCACTTCATATTTGCATTCAAATCCCGAAGTGCTAACATCGTAAAAAGAATAAAAAGCAATAAATAAAAATAAATAAGTAAAAAGAATAAAATAAGATAAAAGGGTGACAATAAATAAATAAAAGGTCTAGGGAAAGGCTCTATTGAAGAGGTGGGTTTTGAGGCCTTTTTAAAAAACCTCCACGGTCTGTGATGCTCTCATGTGGTCGGGGAGAGCGTTCCACAGACTGGGGGCAGCCGAGAAGAAGGCCCGGTCTCCCATGGTACGGAGCTTAATCCTCGGGGGTTTGAGGAGGTTTGAGTTGCTGGAGCGGGTGGTCCGCACGGAGGTAAGGGGGGTGAGGAGTTCCTTGAGGTATGGAGGGGCTGTTCCATAGATACACTGGTGTGTGAGGACGGAGACCTTGAATTCGATCCTCAATTCCACGGGGAGCCAGTGTAGTGATTTCAGGATGGGGGTGATATGATCATATTTGCGCACCCAATGAACACACCAAATGAAGGCTGTAATCTTCTTGCATGTTAAGTGTGAACATATATAAAGTCTTTAGATGCCTATAAACAATCAGAAGAGCATCTGTAATCTTACTGCAGCAGCTATCTATGTTTCAACATCTATTATTCTGCTCTTCATGCACATCTTTGTACAGGACACACATCTAAAGCATCAGACAATCCCTTGTTGTAGGATCCAGTTTTCTGACATGATACGAGGCTTGAGTCCACTCCTTCTTCATTTAACTGCATACTCTCCAAACTGAATTGTCAGACTCGATACTAAGTCCCCTTAAATGAAATGCTGGGATGTAGATTCCCCTCAATAAATAAAGAAAAAAAATACGTCTGTGAATAAAATAATTTAAGCACAGAAGACCATAAAATTCAAAGAGTTAAAGCAAAGGGGGAACGGGCAGATATAAAATGATAACATTAGTAGAAAACATATTAGGCAAGCACACATTTATAAGATAAACCAAAAAGTACACCTCCATGGTAAGAAATAAGTAGCATCATTGTAAAATAAGTTAGTGAACATATTCAGAGGTTGAAGTACCGCTCTTCAACAATAGTTTAACAGTCTGAATCAGTGGAGTAGCCATTATTATAACGGTTTATTATAGTTTGTATTTGTTTGATGGTCTTCCGTTGTGATTAAATAAAACAAAAAAGCTTGCAACTGGAGCTTTATTCTTATATTTCTTTGTAAATCATTTCCAAAGATCAACTCTTACACTCAAAAAATAAATAAAAACATGTTATTTCTACGTTATTGTCCCTCCTGCTGAGTACAGCCTGGTGTCCAGACGGGGTCAGATCTCCAGTTCAATCGGGAGAGACGTGATGTATGGAATACATGTTTATTATCGGGTCACATTATATAAATGAAACATAATGATGACATATTATAACAGTGAATGAAATGGTGTTTGGCGATTAGGCCCAGGTTTTGTAGGATATCATTCGGAAAGGGAAAGAACCGTTTCCGATGAACCCCCTGGGTCTAGACACTGGTGGTGGTGATGAGTGGTTAGGTCCGGTTGGAAGGGAGAAGGTTAAGCTTGGCCCTGAGTTGGATGCAGGAGGCGAAGGGGTGGAGGAGGGTTGCACGTTGACACCTGGAAGACAGCTGATGGAAAAGGGGAGAGCATATATAGAGGGATTAACAGGTGCGATAATTAGGCTTGTGAATGGAGGGAAGTGATAGGTTAGCTGAGAAGTGGCGCTCCCTATCAATTAGTGAAGGGAGCGAGTATTGCCATGACGTGCAATACGAAGTGATAGGTCTTCCTGCCTGAACTTGCGCTGAGCTTCATTTCTTTCACACCGACACAATGCATGCTTTGGCTCATCAGAGAAATGATTTAGATTTGACCTTGATAAAGACAATCGAGACACAAAGGGGTAATGATACATGTGTGATCCCCTGAGGAGCCGGGGATACCTGGAAGGCTGATGCCTCGGACAAAAACAACCTCCATTCCTCTCCTCTCTTTCATTCGGCCCTCGCTGAATACGCTACAGCGGGTTGAATATCCCTAATATCTCTCTTTTCTTTGTTCCCTCTCACAAACTGTCTCCTTTGACTTTCTCTGCCTGTGTAGCTTGCTCTCAGTTAAAAGCCATTTCTCCTGACAGCAGTTTGAAAGTGTTGCACGTCTCTGTTGTCTCTTTGAGGTCCGGTATATGATGATTAGAGTCCTGGTAGGAAGAGTTTCACATTGACATGCAGCCCGACATCTAAAGTACAAAAAAAAAGCCATCATTCAGACGTGCAGTGTAGAAAAAAAGTATTTTGTGACGGGTCTCTATTTGTAGCGTTTAAATCTCCACATGGCACACTTTGAATTTACAAATGGGCGCCACACCGTTTAAGTTCAATCAACTGTCTCTCGAGTAAAATAAATGTATAACAACAAGGGATGTGGACAAGCTAACCAATCCTTCTACATTTTAATTCTCTGCACACATACTGAGGCTTTTTGTTATCTGGAGACAAATCCAGATCCAATAACATTATTTCCCCTGATGTTAAACTTCTTTTTTGACATCAAGCCTGAGCACCAAGATAAGATAACAATGCAAAAAGGTTTCGTAAAGTTTCATTATGACTTTCAAACTTCATGACTTTTTTTGAAGTCATGTCTATCAACTCTGTCGGTGATGATGAAATTGTAAAAGCCGAAACAATGTCTGATACGTAGGAACATGGGGACATTACAACAACGGTGGTGGCGAAGTCGATAGGGACTTGGCTTGGCAACTGGAAGGTCACCAGTTCAAGTCCCGGCAAGACCAAGTGCTACCGAGGTGTCCCTGAGCAAGGCACTGTTCCCTACACTGCTCCCCTGGAGCCGTTCAAAATGGCAGCCCACTGCTCCTAACACTAGGATGGGTCAAATGCAGAGAAACAGTTTCCCCACGGTGATTAATAAAGTATATCAAACAAAAAAATCAAACAAAGCCAAAATCATATTTGAGCCACTTTTGTTGGACAAGAAACCGAAAGATAGGAAAAGTAAGACATGTCAAATGTATTACAGAAAATTGGTCATAAAGGTGTTACGGAAAATAACATATTTTGGTTATTTGTCGTTTGATCTAATGACAAAGGTTTCTGTGTACCCTACTGTTCAGTTCAGGGGAATTATCAGAAAATAGCAGTAATACCTGGAGCGGTTCTATCAACACGTCTCTCATCCTTCAGCGCCAAAACAGCCTCAGCAATTAACACGCTTTCCTTCAATCACCTCAAAGGAGATTCAGTTTCTTTTGTCACATATCAGCCTTTGGATGGAGCTGAAACGAAAGGATTGGATTCAGTTTACCAGGATGTCTCTGTGTGTTTTGGATTAGCATATTTTAGCGAGGTCAAAGCTAAACAGGAAGTTTAAGGGGCCGCATTTCTACTTTGTTTTTAAAAAATGACAGTAAACAGGATGTGATGAGAACACGCCTGGACCTCTGATATCAGGGAGGAGGCATCCCATGAGATTAGGAACACATCGTTAAGCTCTTATTAGCTGCATGGCTAAAAGCTACACATCATTAGCAGGTCTGGCTTTGTGCCATACCGTCTCTGTTAACCTGCGACACACTGATGTGTTTAGGATTAGCAGCAGGAATTCACCTCTAATAGGAAGGAAATTAGATGCCTGAAGAAGTGAGGAGGCAAAGCGTCCAGATAATTGTTGTGTGTTAGCGAGGGCTCAGAGAGGACGTTGATGGGAGTCGAGGCGTTGATAATTCCTTCAGGTACGAGGCTTCGGGTCGCTGTGATCTCAGTATTTTCATCGTCCTCATTCATATTCCAGACGGGACGCTCACACTGTGTCAATGGGTGATAATTACACAGAGCTGAGAGTCTTACTCACACAGCCAGTGTCATGTGACCCAGCCAAGGTCTGCTGATTGGAGGAATGGTTGGACACTAACGGCCCACAATCCTCTGCTCTGTCTCATCACAGTCTACTGTTGGCTGATGACAGATGAAGCTGTGAGCTATAATGTGAAATCACTTGTTCTTTTGTGTTGATGAAGATGAATTGCAGAGCCCCTCACATGAACAGTCATCATCCAATCACAGCTTAGCAACCGTAACTAGGCGCGGCAGCCCCCTCAAGCTTTGAAATTCTCAACAAGATAATGGAAAATGTGAAAAAGTTGATTGAGTGGATTTTTGTGTTCGTCTGCTCTCAATGTGATGTAATGATGCTAACATTAGCATGCCGAGCTAAAGTAGCGCTTCCAAAGGATACCAGGTCATTAGCTTCAGTTTTTGAGGGGTTAAAACGTCCTGTTCTGAAACTGTTCGGCTCTTAACTGGATTCATGTGAGTCTATAGATCACTTTGTTTCTCTTTAACATGAAAATTATTTGAATTCATAAGGAATAAAACTCACCATTACTCAAGTCCTAACAGTCAGGGGCTTTTGCCGCTATAGCCTTCCTTGATGAGTAGATGATGTTCGCAAAATTGAGGTAGATACGAAACACAATTTGTGATTTTAATGGTTGTTCGTTGGACTTTTCTTGGAGCAGGGATGTTCCTATGAAAGATGCCATCGTCCTTTGTGAAAAACTGCTATTATCAACCACAAGGTCCAGCAAAAAAATGAATTGATATACATTTTGAATTTGAACACAATATCACATTTGATCAGTTAAACCCCACGGCCCTGCCTGCTAATGTCTTCCTCTGTCTGAAATAATCATTGTTAGAAAATGACTGAATCAGGTTGCACTTCTACTAAATCAAAGTCAAAGTCAACTTTATTGTCAATCGCAAAATATGTTTGTACACACATAAAGATCAAAATACTGTTTCCCACAACCCCGAGGTATAACAAAACTCACACATTAAAATGCAAAAACACAAAATAACTATTTACTTCAAGTACTACTTACTTAAAAGATGCCAGAATAAAAAAGCTCCTCAGGCAGAGCGACAGTTCTCGTCAGAGTTTTACAGCCACATGCTAAGCAACTTGGCACAATAGTTTTTCCCCAAGAGACGGAGGTTCATTTAAAGATCACCAAATTAGTTTTTAATGACAGAAAACAACATTTATTTAATCAAGATTAAGACGTTGAACTCCTCCATGTCAACAAAAAAGTGTCAGTTTTCATTTCAGTATTTATTCATTACATAAAGAAACTCAGGATGTGGTGTGAGATTTCTTCTCTTTATTCGGCTCAGGGTTTTAATAAATGTTACCGTGACATAAATAGAATATTAAGCATCTCATTAGTGTTGGCAGAACATAAATGAGTTTGAATAAATGACCTGCTTAATCACAGCTGCTATTTAACACCTTTGAGGAACATTTAAAAGTTGTTGCAGGTGGCACATTTAGACACAAAAGGCGATTTCACACCAGAGCCCCCCGGACTACGGGACTTTGGATGGCAGTAAATCGCCCCCCGAAGTCCCGGGTAAACCGCCAGAAGCGCCGTAAGTTAGTCTCTCTCCATTGGTGCGCTGGGCTAATGCTAATGCTAATAATGCTAATGCGAGCAAATAAAATGGCGGCTTCACAAAAACTTTTCAGAGTTTTACGGGGCGTGGTTTGCATTTCGCCCAGCCAATCAGGAAAGTACCACCTCTCTAGCAGGGACTGAAAGGGGGTGAAAAGGATCTTTTTGGTGTGAACGCAAAATCCCAGGAACTATCGGAACTATTCCTGGGAAAAGTACTCCGGTGTGAAAGCGTCTAAAGAAAGAGGGATTACGTGAATGGAGGATATAAGAGAAGGTTCAACACCTTCTTAAATCTGGCCTCTCCTCAAGTTATCATATTACAAGTGTTTGCCTTTTTGCACTAAAACCAAAATAGTCCATTAACCTTTGAACCTGCAGCCACTGAAGCTCCACTCTGATTCAGGAGAGTCATTAGCCTCTCCATTAACTCTCCACACTCAGCAATTCAAAAAGCCCATGGACTAAACAGCCATGTCTTCAATTACTGAGAAGCAGTTCATTACAGCAAAGCGAATCACTTCATCCTAATGCTCGGCTCACAGAGAAAGTCACAATTCAAACACAGCTGTGCAGGTCAAACATGACGAGCCTAAACCAACAGATGATTGGTGACATTTTGATGGCGCAGAGACGGACCTGAGCTCTGAGGAAGGTTTCAGCTCACAGATAAAAATGACAAATTGTCGTATGATTGCTTGACCTTTCGTTGCAAAGTGCTGGTGGGAAATGAGGTGCTTAACCTACGCTGTGTCGGACTGAGCTTTAGTGTTGGTGTGGATTGAGTCAAGGCTTAGCAGGGATTTAGAAGGGGTTGATGTTTAAAGAGCAACACGTTTTTTTTCCTACAAGGAGATTGCTGAACAGGGTTTCATTAAATAAATTCATATAACAATCCAAACGTGTACCATAACCTCCCATTCTCTCACTTGTGTTCATGGCTGTGATGAGTTTGGTTTAGCATTTAGAGTAGCACATTCACGTTTTATATTAAAGGTCATGCAGGTATGTAGTCCAATATGAGGATTTTGAAACAAGGGATTTCATATTTAGTATATTATACTGACTGTCCACCATGTTATGTGAGTGTCCAATGTATTAGTGTGAAAGTTACGCTTTATAAAGCACAGAAAAAAATAAAAAGAAGTGGTTGTTATATAGAAGACTCTGACGCTGAAGACAGACTGTTAATACATTTGTTGAGGTGCTTTTTCTCTTGACTTGCATATATTGCAGCTGGCCTTACAAAGTAAACACTGTTACATGCAGAATGCACACAGTTGTAACATACAGTGCTATTGTTAAATATGTTATGGTGGAATGAGCTCCCCATTGAAATCAGGACAGCAGATAGCTTACACATCTTCCGACGCAAACTGAAAACTCATCTCTTTAGACTCCACTTCGAGCGATAGAATTACTAACAAAGCACTTATATACTAATAAAGGGCTGGCTTTCTAAATGTCAGTTGAGTAGCACTTGAAATGTTTGGCTCTATGAAACCTGATGTACTTATATGATTCTGTTTTCTTAAAGGTTGTATCTTCCTGGTCGAATGCACTTATTGTAAGTCGCTTTGGATAAAAGCGTCAGCTAAATGCAATGTAATGTAATGTTCGTTATTCTCGCGTCCAGGAGAGAAGCTTTAAAATGAGACTAAATGGAGTCTCTGAGAAGATTCAAATGGGATACTTTAATTAAAAAAGGCGCGGTAGTGTTACAGACAGAATATTGTTCAGGCAGAGAACAGCTGTG
Organism: Notothenia rossii; assembly: GCF_949606895.1. Lineage (NCBI taxonomy): Eukaryota > Metazoa > Chordata > Actinopteri > Perciformes > Nototheniidae > Notothenia > Notothenia rossii. The sequence continues at coordinate 74,615,900 of NC_136907.1, read as the reverse complement.
ATCTGGCTCTCATGAGCAAGAGAAGAGAGAATCCCTCGTCCGGTGCTGTTATATATCCTCTGCTGGCTCCTCCCCGCCAGCCGGCTCGCCTCGCCTCTAATGTCCGTTGTTGCATTTAAACAGAGGATTGGTACTTTTCACATTCAACATATGCTTAACACGCCTTTTCTCCTCATATTCTCTTTCATCACTTTTCATCTAACACATTCTAAACGCTGTAATCAATACTCTAAAAAATACAGAAAATACTTCTCGGCTCGTTTGGTTTCCGGTCATTCCGGATGTTGTCACATGCTACTCTCGTCTGTAAACAATAATGTATTCAAATAAACTGTACCTTCATTTAATATTCAGCATGGTAGTATCTCGACATCTATAGTTGTAGCGTTAAATCAGTAGGTTTCGGTTTTCACCACACAATGTCATTTCGCTACTCAATTCACCTCTTTAGGAAATCGTATATTAGCCACATGCTACATGCTAACCGGAGATGAAGGATTTTCAGAATAAAAGCTTAACTGGTTGTGCACAAGAATTTCTGGTTTTTCAGTATAAAAGAGCATTTAACTTGACAGTATGTTTAAACTACATTATACCATCAAAACATTGATTTTAAATTTCTAACACTATCTCATAACACTGTGCCTTGAACGTTGGTGCTGTTGGTCATACATACATCACATCGGGTGAACCATATGTTTCGAAGATGATTGTGAAATGCAGTTGGACATCCTGGTATTTTTCATTTGAATAATCACAATCAGAAAACCTTTATTCCTTCCACATAGGGGACATTTACATTGTTACAGCAAAAGTGAAGATAATACAAATACAACACTATTAGAAAGGTCATGCACATAATATTTAAAATAACCATTTTGAATACTAGCATAATAGTTTAATCGTTTTTATGGCTGTTGGAAGACACCCTGTGTTAAATTGACATTTTCTTCTCTTTGTGTTGGTGTTTCTCTAACTAAGAACACCTGTTTTGAATTATCAATAGACACACAAATATCTCACAGAGACACACAAATATCTCACAGAGAAACAGGTCAGTTGCAGTGAGATGACTCCAACTATAGTCTACAAATATAGCTTGAAATGACCTGTCAGATTGTCGTCATCGTCCCCCCCCTCAGGACTCCAGATTCAGATGACTTTATTGTCCATTCTATTAAACTGATGAGTGCATTGTTATTCCAATGGACTACACGCAAGTGGAATAACAACTAACTCTTAATCATGACATGCCAAATAGTTATTTTGAGACCGGATGTGTGTGAAGGTTGTGCTGTGTATGATTGATACGGTGAGTGTTGTTTGGTTTGCCAGTGCCAAAGACACATTTCCATTTTATGTAAATTCAGAGGACAAAACAGTTCAGTCAGAAAACTCAGATGTTTCTTTAATATGTGTATTAGAAGCAGCATTTTGGCGTCTTGGCTCGGGCCTCATCACTCCACAGATATACACAGCACGATGAGTGATGATTAAATAACTAACCCCCCGTGCCTACAGGTGGAAGCTGGGGTGGAAGCTGGGGTGGTGGTGGGGCAGGCGAGCAGCAGCGACGTGGAAGTAGCTGCAGCAAGCAATGCATAGAGAGATATCTGGCAGGCTAAATAGAGCTGCATATCAAGGAGACTCTGTTTGGTTGGTTGTAGAGTGGCAAGGGGCGTTATCTATGAATGCAGCTTAAGTGCTCGGGTTGACTGCCTGAACTACCTCGCAGGCTCCGCCCCTTAATGTAAATCTGAGTTGATGGCATCCAAACCAGAGCCACAAAGACAACATTCATCAGGTGAAACAAAACACAACTCACATGAGATGATAATGTCGTTCCGTGTCCGGCAGATCTGTATTTATACACAACTGCCGGCCATAACTTTAAAATGCAATCATATTCCCACGGTGCAATTGTTCCTTCTGCCATGGATCATGACGAGAATAGCTTGATAAATTGAATGTCACTGCCGAATATACATTTGTCGTGTGTATGGAGAATCTATTCTCCTGTCGTGAGCTGCTGCTGGAAACAAATGATGCTCAGAGTGTTCTAGAAGCAGACTGCTGCATGGAAATATCCTCACCGGTTGTGGAATTGAGGTCAAAGCTTTCACAGGACTTGTTTTGTTGGTGAATGCAACAAATCCCAGTAGCATCTCACTTCTCTCTGTCTCTCTATCTCTCTGTCTCTCTTTTTCTCGGTGGTCGGTAATCGATGTTTACATGTGAGGAGGAATAGTTTGCTCAGATCAGCCCGCCGCTGTCAGCAGGAGATTGGAGGAGGAGAAACAAGTCAGCGGGGACAGGAAAGAGAAAATGAGCGACACTGAAAGAAAGAAAGAAGTGAGAGACAGACAGGTGGAGAGAGACAGGAAGAGGACAGTATGGACACACAGGGAAAGAAGCAGAGGAGGAAATGACATGAAGGAGAAACTACCTTTGAATGGAGAACGTGGCCTGAGGCAGCAGTTAATGCATAACGAGTTAGTGAAGAGCAGGAAATTATATGATTACCAAGTGGTGTGAAGCAGGTTATTAAAAATGAATAATTGACCAAATGTATATGTGGGCAATTTCCTTTTTCATAGGACAGTACACTCTAAAAACTAATTCAGGCGACCTTTCACTTCCACTTAATTAAATGCATGGTTGCAAGATAAAAATGTGAGTTAATTGATTTAGATAAACATTTTAAGACAACAACTTAATATTGTGTGTAATTTGAACTCTGATTTCTGCGTTAATCGACTCAAAACAAAATTCAAGTTGTAGTAAGTAATGCAATTGGCTTGATAGCTTAATTGTTCTACACCTTGAGTTAAGGATTTCAAGTCCACTCCCACTTAAGATGCCTGGACAAGTTCCGACAGTTAAGACAAATAGAAATATACAGAGGACATTTTAAGGTGAGTCATCTTTTGTCATTCAAATACAGCCTTGTTGCACTGTATAGGCAAATTGCTGTTTGACCAAAATTAGCAGCCTTTGAACTGTGAATAGTTCTGTGAGAGGGTACAAAGTAGTAGAGGCTACTGTGAGAGTAAAAATACTTTGGTTATATTGTGATATCGCTTTTTATTAAAAATGAATCTCGGTGATGCAGATCAAGGACATGTTTCTTGAGGTAGGATCGTTATTTAGAGTTGTCATTGAAATGCAAGTTGATGGCAGTCACCCATTCAGAATTAATTTAGGTCATTTCTCTTTTTTTCCTTTTTCAAGAATAGCACAATGCAATTGAAGTACGCAGAGAACTATAGCCATCCGCTGCCTTGTCGTGTACCTTGGAGAAAAGGAAGAGGACCTTTTTTAAGGAGTTTAGCGACGTAATTAAAAATCTTGAAATAAAATAAAATCCACGGGCACTGTGTACAAACACAGGACAAAAGCACTGCTCTCTGTCAGTTACATTTTGAAGCATATTGCACAGTTGTCCACACCCCAATCAATAATATCTTAGCAACGTTCAGCATAGATAGGTGTTGACAGTAACGGCATGGAAAAAGGCTTCAGTTCAAATATTGTATGGAACCTGCAAAAAAGATGGGAAGGTACACTAAAACTTGCACAGTTGTGATTGACTAAATCTGCCCACATGCATTTAAACACTAGGCAAAGTGCTCAAAAGCACCTCTGTGTGTCTTCAGGACCACATTGCCATGACGACACACATGCAGACTCAATAGGTGAAAACAATCCCAGCGTTGCTTTAGCAGCTGGTAATAATGGCTCTGAATTCGCTAAGAGTGACAGTTTAAAAAGTATGCAATTACCTAATTCATTATCTCTTATGCGCTAACCTATTATTTAATGTGCTTCAAAAGGACATGAATATCGCCTTCATCAGTGACCGGTCCACCCCAGGGTCTGACCATACGGTGGCAACCATCGTGGTCGAGGGAAACAAATGAATGAGCAAGCATTCTGCGTTAAATGTGTTCATACTGTTTGAAATAATGACTGTCGGCAGTGTAAACATCTTTGTTACAAATTATGTCAAATTGATGTGTGTGATCTGCAGATTGGTGGCCATTGAGAGTTTGTTTCTGTAGCTTTACAAAAACTTTACAGATTTTACATATTTGGCACTGGTTTTAAATATGCAAAGGCCTCTAACTTTGTTGTGATGGCAGCATTTATTTGCTGTGTCCCCATTTCCCATGGTAATATAGCTAATTTGTTTATTTATTATTTGTGGGGCAATTTCAATTTGTGTTATTTATCTTTTTTTTCAAGATTTAAATGAAGCTCAGCGCAAGTTCTTTCAGGAAGACTGGGTGTATATACATTTACTCCGCAGCTGCATATCAGCTCATTACAGGCGTTCTCTTTAACCTATTACATGTCACCTCATTCTCCAGCAGCCAATCAACGTGCTGCAGCCAAACTATAAAATGGTTCTCCTCTCTCCTGCAGTCAGCTGTGATTACAAGTGTTCATGCACCTTATCATATGGCATGTGTCAATAAATGTTCAAACTAAATGAATTCTCTCCTGATTGAAACATCATGTGTTGAAATAAACAACTGCAGTTCAAAATAAAAGTGAATTGCCTAATATTTTTGTTGTGGAATCAATTAATTTCTTTCTTTAAAGGCAAAAACAAGAAAAAGCTAAGAAAAAAAACGATTGAATACAATATATTTGGAGCAACTTAATTTATAAATTGTTGTCAACTTAAAAAACGTGGGTTCACAATGAGGGTAATTGAGTACAGCCCTGATGAACCTGGGGGCTGTGTTGTCTGGAACCTTGTGTTCCTGGTAGGGTCTCCCATGGCAAATTGGTCTCAGGCAAGGGGCCAGACTAAGATTGGTTCAAAAGACCTCATGAAAGACGACACACGAAGTGAGGATACCCGGCCCGGAGGAAGCCCGGGGTCCCCTTTTGGAGCCAGGCCCAGAGGGAGGACTCGTCGGCGAGCGTCTGGTGGCCGGGCTTGCCACGGAGCCCGGCCGGGCACAGCCCGAAAAGGCAGCGTGGGCAACACCTCCGCTTCTCCGTCCCGCGGGCCCACCACCTACGGGAAACAGCAATGGGGTCGGGTGCGCTGCCAGAAGGGTGGCAGTGAAGGCAGAGGGTCTCGACGGACCAGACCCGGGCGACAGAAGCTGGCTTTGGGGACGTGGAACGTCACCTCTCTGGGGGGGAAGGAGTCGGAGCTTGTGCGGGAGGTGGAGCGTTACCAGTTGGATCTGGTTGGGCTCACCTCTACGCACAGCGTCGGCTCTGGAACCTTACTTCTGGATAGGGGTTGGACTCTATTCTTCTCCGGAGTTGCTCAAGGTGTGAGGCGCCGGGCGGGTGTGGGGATACTCACAAGTCCCCGGTTGGGTGCTTCGTTGTTGGAGTCTACCCCAGTGGACGAGAGGGTTGCCTCCCTACGCCTGCGGGTTATGGGGGGGAAAACTCTGACTGTTGTGTGTGCTTATGCACCCAACAGCAGTTCAGAATATACGGCCTTCTTGGAGACCCTGGAAAGAGTCCTGTATGGGGCTCCTGAAGGGGACTCTTTAATCTTGCTGGGAGACTTCAACGCACATGTGGGCAATGATGGAGACACTTGGAGGGGAGTGATTGGGAGGAACGGCCCCCCTGATCTGAACCGGAGTGGTGGTTTGTTACTGGACTTCTGTGCTAGTCATGGATTGGCCATAACAAACACCATGTTCGAACATAAGGATGCTCATAAGTGTACGTGGTACCAGAGCACCCTAGGCAGAAGGTCCATGATCGATTTGGTTATCGTATCATCGGACCTGAGGCCGTATGTTTTGGACACTCGGGTAAAGAGAGGGGCGGAGTTGTCAACTGATCACCATCTGGTGGTGAGTTGGGTCGAGTGGCGGGGGAAGCCTTTGGATAGACCTGGTAAGCCCAAACGTGTAGTTCGGGTGAACTGGGAACGTCTGGAGGAGGCCCAAGTTCAGGAGGCCTTCAACTCACACCTCCGGCGGAGCTTTTCGGGCATTCCTGTGGAGGTTGGGGACATTGAACCAGAGTGGTCGGTGTTCAAAGCCTCTATTGCCGAAGCCGCGGCGGGGAGCTGTGGTCTCAAGGTCCTAGGTGCCTCAAGGGGCGGTAACCCTCGAACCTCCTGGTGGACACCGGTGGTCAGGGAAGCCGTCCGACTGAAGAAGGAGGCCTTCAGGGATTTGTTATCCCGGGGGACTCCCGAGGCAGTTGCAAGGTACCGACAGGCCCGAAGGGCAGCAGCCTCAGCCGTGGCCGAGGCAAAGCAGCGGGTGTGGGAGAAGTTCGGAGAAGACATGGAAAAAGACTTTCGGGCGGCACCAAAGTTGTTCTGGAAAACTGTCCGACACCTCAGGAGGGGGAAGCAGGGAACCATCCAAGCTGTGTACAGTAAGGATGGGACGTTGTTGACCTCAACTGATGGAGTGTTAGGGCGTTGGAAGGAGCACTTTGAGGAACTCCTGAACCCGACAACTCCGCCCTCTATGTTAGAGGCAGAGCTGGAGTATGAAGGGGGATCGACACCAATCTCCCGGGGGGAGGTCACTGAGGTCGTCAAACAACTTCACAGTGGCAAAGCCCCGGGGGTGGATGAGATCCGCCCAGAAATGCTGAAGGCTCTGGGTGTTGAGGGACTGTCATGGTTGACACGTCTCATCAACGTTGCGTGGAAGTCGGAAACAGTACCGAAGGAGTGGCAGACCGGAGTGGTGGTTCCCCTTTTCAAAAAGGGGGATCAGAGGGTGTGTGCCAATTACCGAGGCATCACACTACTCAGCCTCCCCGGGAAAGTTTACTCTAAGGTACTCGAAAGGAGGGTCAGGCCGATTGTCGAACCTCAGATTGAGGAGGAACAATGCGGATTCCGTCCTGGTCGTGGAACGACGGATCAGCTTTTTACTCTCGCAAGGATCCTGGAGGGTGCCTGGGAGTATGCTTATCCAGTCTACATGTGTTTTGTAGACTTGGAGAAGGCATATGACCGGGTTCCAAGGGAGTCATTGTGGGAGGTGCTGCGGGAGTATGGGGTGAGGGGGTCTCTACTCAGGGCCATCCAATCTCTGTACTCCCAAAGCGAGAGCTGTGTCCGGGTCCTCGGCAGTAAGTCGGACCCATTTCAGGTGAGGGTTGGCCTCCGCCAGGGCTGCGCTTTGTCACCAATCCTGTTTGTAATATACATGGATCGGATTTCGAGGCGTAGTCGTGGGGGAGGGGGTCTGCAGTTCGGTGGACTAAGGATTGCACCACTGCTTTTTGCAGATGATGTGGTTCTGATGGCTTCATCGGTCTGCGACCTTCAGCACTCACTGGATCGGTTCGCAACCGAGTGTGAAGCGGCTGGGATGAGGATCAGCACCTCCAAATCTGAGGCCATGGTTCTCAGCAGGAAACCGATGGACTGTCCACTCCAAGTAGGGAATGAGTCCTTACCCCAAGTGAAGGAGTTCAAGTATCTCGGGGTCTTGTTCTCGAGTGAGGGAACAATGGAGCGTGAGATGGGTCGGAGAATCGGAGCAGCGGGAGCGGTACTGCAGTCTCTTTACCGCACCGTTGTGACGAAAAGGGAGCTGAGCCAAAAGGCAAAGCTCTCTGTCTACCGGGCCATTTTCGTTCCTACCCTCACCTATGGTCATGAAGGATGGGTCATGACCGAAAGAACGAGATCGCGGGTACAAGCGGCCGAGATGGGTTTTCTCCGCAGGGTGGCTGGTGTCTCCCTTAGGGATAAGGTGAGAAGTTCGGTCATCCGGGAGGGACTCGGAGTTGAACCGCTCCTCCTTCGCGTCGAAAGGAGCCAGTTGAGGTGGTTCGGGCACCTAGTTAGGATGCCACCTGGGCGCCTCCCTAGGGAGGTGTTCCAGGCACGTCCAGCTGGGAAGAGACCAAGGGGTAGACCTAGAACCAGATGGAGGGATTATATCTCTTCTCTGGCCTGGGAGCGCCTTGGGATCCCCCAGTCAGAGCTGGTTGATGTGGCCAGGGAAAAGAAAGTTTGGGGCTCTCTGCTGGAACTGCTACCTCCGCGACCCGACCACGGATAAGCGGGAGAAGATGGATGGATGGATGGATGGTAATTGAGTACATACAACTTAAAATTCCTTTTAAATAATTCGGTAAAACTAGTCAGAACAACTTAATCTTTTGAGTAATCAACTTAAAAACTTATGTTTATGCTGCCAATTATTAAGCAAGTGAAAAGCCTTCTCCCCTAACTCAAATAACTTTGTTGCTTTAAGACAATTTCATTAGAAGTTGTCTTAACTCAATAAACATCGATGCAAACTGTTGCGTTGATTTTCTTTGTTGAGTCAAGGCATTTGTTTTTAGAGTGTAGTGCTGCAGTGTTTTTTGAAAGGACTTCAACCACACTGTTATACAAAACCCTCAGAGCAGTAAGATGTCATCTCTCTCCACGAGGAGCTCTGACGCTTTCTGACTCTCAAAGAGATTTGTCAGATCAAATAACTTGAGTCTAAGAAAACCTGTTTTAGATGTCGTACAAATGCAGCTTTTTTTACTGCCTGTTCCTGATCATGTTGATTTGACCAGTGTTGCTTATACAATTGGGACATTTCCTTTCCCCTTACCTTACGTTAAATAATTAGAAGTTTAGGATCCAGCCTTTTTTAATCAAATCTAGACTCGGAGGTGCACCACAGAGTAGTTTTGTTGCTGAGTGTTGCATCACTGACACCTGTTACACACATGTAGTTGCAACTGTTGAGGGAACATGTCCTCACAGAGTGGGGAAGAATTGACCACATTTTAACCGAAGTTTCTACGCCCTTACTGAATGTTACGTTCTCCTTTTCCTGCATACTCCCTCCTTGCTCACACTTCATTATTCCTCCCTTTTTACTGGTTCTTGGATCCTTTGGATACACAGGACAACAAGTAATACTTTTAGAACAACAACAACAACAACAACAACCTAGGTCTCACCTCTCTGATCTTATCATCGTTGTGTCTTACGGTTTTATTGGTAAAAAACAAATAAGGCAAAGGAGGATAGTATACTTACTCTTTCAGTCTTTAAACATTTTCCAGGGTTCAGTGTCTTGGTAAAGTCACGTTTGTGACCTTTCACTTATTCTCTTGGACGAGATTCTCCGACTACACATAGACGTTCAGCTGTTATCCGTCCACTGATCTGTGGTCAGTTCTCTTTCCCTTTAGCAGCTTCACTTCTTGTTCAGGTCCAGATCCATCAAGTGTTCTCTGTAATCTGCAGACAGTTCCTCGCCTAATAGCGGGTTTATTCTGCTCACCGTTTCTCTCTTTTAGCAGAGTTTTGTTCCAGATGAGAGCAGCTGTCAGTCACAGCTGACGGTTAGGGCTCTGAAGCCCCCCATTATGAAGCTCAGGGTCTAATATCACGCTCCACAACACCCCCCATCTGGATCCCGTTAGATACAGAACCAGACAATCATTGGATCGTCATTCATACAGTCAGGTGGTTTGTTGTATTTAGATTACGCTGTGAAATCTGCCTCGAATCAACGATAATGAATGACAGGATTTATTTAAAGTGTGGTAAAGATTCTCCTATTTTGGGTGTTTTCTTGAGTTTAGCCAAATAAGACATCTGGTCTGCGTTCTTATTACTGATTTTGAGCTTGTTTGCGCTCTTCCTGGTCTGCTGTGATGGTTCAACGCCTCTTTCCTCCGGCTTCTTCCTTTGGGCTTTTTTTTAATATTCCTTTATTTCCGATTCTGTTGTTTTTTGTTGAAGGCCATGACACTGTCCCTTTCTATGTGCAACATGTATGTACTCTTATTTAAATAATATGCTACAGGTCCAATCACGGCACTTTCTCACCACTCAGAAATCAATCAGTACTGCTAGTCTATGAATTACAAAGTTACTAAATTGAAATGTAAATAATAAACCAGGGACCGCTTCAGAAAATTATACAACAGATCATTTTGAATTCCCCCTCCTGCCATTATTTATGATCATAAACTGAGCAACTCCTGAGTTTAAAAGGTAGAGGGTTCACAACAAAACACATAACAGCTCTAATTCCTAATAGCAGCACAGTTGCAGTGTTGGAAAGCTCAGAAGGCAATTTCCTGAGCTCATCTGCTGTTTCATTGCGGACGGTCAGAGATGCTGAGAGGTTGTTAGGACCCCGAAGCCTCCCATTGTGAAGCTGAGGGTCTAATATCACGCTCCACAACCCTCCGCAGAGGTACCACCCTCCAAAATCATTCAGTTGGTCGTACAAACAGGTATTTAGAGAAAACTGTGAAGTCAATCTAGAGATATTGAGAGCTGCAAAATAAAGTAACCCGAGATACCAGAGCAACATGGACCCACTAGTGTACTGAGTCACAGGTCACAAGTTAGTGCTGTCAGCGGGTTCATTTCTGTCTGGTTTATTAAGGAATGAAAGCTGCTGCTGAGTAGTTTGGTTCATCTCTATTGTACCCTTAAGGAACATTCAACTTGCAACAGAGCACGGTAAACAACAACAGAAAACACATTACGATATAACAATAAAAGACTCTTCTTTAAAAGGATGTTTTTTGTAGGGTTGGATAAGATAAAGTTGTGCAGTCCGTAGTGATGGCAGAAAGTACAGAGATGCAACCTAACAATCACATTGTTAATGCAAAATACGCATGTGTATTGCATTGTGAACAAATATTAATCTAGGATAGAGTTTCCAATCCTAAAAACATCTGACATTTTTTAAACATTTCAGAAAAGTAGTTGGTCTAATTAAATTAAATAATGAAATACCATTTGTGTCAGTCTGCTGTAGAGGCAGGGTTCGTACGGTCATTACAAATCTGGAAAAGTCATGGAAATTCCAAAAGCTAATTCCAGGCCATGGGAAAGTTATGGAAAACAATATTTTTCCCAAAGTTTTGGAAAAGTCATGGAAATGTAACTAAAGTTGCATCAAACATAATTTATATTCTATCTAATTGCCGAAATAGTCATACTATAATGATAATAAATACTGTATCGTATAGAAATGAAATGGCATTTAACTGACGAGGTGTTTAGCTGGTGAGAGATTTTTACATCACGCCCTCGACAGTTGCTTTAGCCTGTAGGAGCTACAGTAGTAAGCCTACTATTTGTTTTAGATCGGCACAACATGTTTCATATGCAGACCTTATTTTCCTGTTCCATGTTAAAATAAACAATTTTCAGTGATACCGCTGAGACAGAGTAATTTATTTGCTCATGGAAAATCAGGTAAAGGTCATGGAAAAAAAAAAAGTCATTGGAAATCATTGTTGAAAAAGTATATGAACCTGTATAGAGTAAATCAGGGGTGTCAAACTCAATTTCATCGCGGGCCACATTAGCATTATGGTTGCACTCAAAGAGCCGGTTGTAACTATATAAATATACATATATAAATATATATATAAAATAATGTATTACATTACATTATTGCCTCTGAATTGGATTATTATCAGATAGGGTAATAACTAACTACGTTCAAAAGCAGAAGTCCAGGGCAAATAATTGCAAGTCTCTTCAGTGCGCAAACAAGATGCATTGTGGGACATGTAGTTTGTGGGCAACCTGCTTCTGTAAAGTGGCATGTAACTGTATAATGAACGTATTATATTCTTTGCAAGCTCGGATTTGGCCCCCGGGCCTTGAGTTTGACACCCCTGTAAGTAAATGATCTGTCTGTATCTCCAGTAGGTTCCGGTTACCCACTAAAAAGGACTTACTTTACTCCAAAGCTTTTGGCAGACATTCTTCAGAAACCGCACTGCAGTACATTTGAGTCTTGACCTGTACTATTTTCAGCTTTTATCCCGAGGTTAAATCTTTATTCATGCCTTCTTGAATGACATCGTACCCCGCCTCTTCACCAATCACGCTGAACACATATTATTTCAGCAGTGTATTTATACCCTGTTCCATTACCCTCAGTCCATTTCTCTCCTTCCTCCATCACGTTTAGAAGCTAAGCTCTTCTGCTCTCTGTCTCGATATCCTCACTGAAATGACTGCAGAAGCGTCTTCTTCTTCTCTGTAGAAAATATCTGCAGGCAAATGATGCTTAACACGGTTGTTCAATCACTTCAACAGAAAGATCATCTTTAGAAACGACATGATAGTTCCCATGAAGGACAATGGTCATAAAAGTAATTGTGAAATTAAACAAGGCTTAGTGACTGGTTTGGATTTGTATCAGTTCAAACTCAATCCAGGATCATATGTCCTTTAATAGCATGACGTTTAAAAGCAATGTGCATGTTGGCAGTGGCGAAACTACCAGGGTGGCATGGGGTGGCAGCCGCCACCCCTGAAAAGGGGTCTGCCACCCCACCTGCCACCCAGTGGTGTAGTCTACGTGATACGCAGGTATACGCCGTATACCCACTAGAAAATGCCAGTGATTTCCGTATGCCCTCTTAAAAATGAGCGATGATACGTAACAACATCATTTTGTGACTTCGCTTTCACGCTTTCGCCCCCTTCTGTGTTAATACTTTTGGACGTCTGGGGCTTCCGTCGCCTTTGGCCTGTTGCTAAGCAACAACAACACACTTTGTTCGGCTCTGACAAACCCCACGTTTCTCTAACGTTATCAGAATTTGATCCTTCCATCATTCAAGTTCGCGGAGCGCTAAACAGGAAGCAAACATGAAACGAAAACAGACGAAAATATTTTAATGTTTTCCGAAGTTTTCCCCTATTGCCACTACAGAAGAAGAGCCAGGTCAGGCGGCTGTCCTAAAGGTGACAGAGAACGAGCCCGGCGCTACCGCAAATTTACCCGGTAAGTGGAATTAGCATGGTTATCATTAACGTAACAGTAGCTGGAATGTGAGAACAGGCATCCTTGGTTAGAGTGGAGGGAAAGAAAGTTAGGTAAATGTCAGCACACATGCAAAGGAAAGCTGATCTAAACAACAGAAATTCATAAAGTCAATGACTATGCAAATGAGAGTTAATTCATGGTCATGTTAAAAGTGCATTTAAAACATTTGCACCATTATATTACTATATGTTAGTTATCAGTAGTTGTCAAATAATTAGCTATTGAAAAAGTGGAAGATTTTTCTCCTTTTATCTGCTTTTCATGCATTTGTTAGCCATGATGTAAATATTGTAAGCAGTTTATTAAATACTTTTGAGTAAATCTTGGCTCTTTTCTGCAGATATTATTGGTAAAAACTTGTATTATGCTAATTAGTCATGGTTTTGTTTATTTCCAGGTTGTGCTCTTTGCAGCGCTACAAAATCAACAGGTGTCCTCACAGAACAACGAGTGTCTATGTCTGAGGAGTGGGTGCACTTTAAGATCCAGTCCTCAGATTCAAGCAGATCAACATCTCTGGCCTCTTTGAGAAACAAGATTAGACGACATGAGACGTCCAGAGCACACACAATAGCCCAGGAGCTCACGGAGAAGGGTGGACAGGATTTAGTTGGAAATTTGGTGAGAGCTGTGTCAGAGACAGTGTTTGCAGTAGGCCATATTGAGATTTTGATAAAAATGTCGATTAATTGTTCAACCCTAGAAGCAGTGGCGTCAATTCAGCCAAAGCTAAGGTATGGCAAGGTTACTAGTCACATGACTTAACTACAGTATCAATCAATATACATGCCCAGCAAATAATCATAACAAAAGTGACAAGTCTGCTATGTAGCTTTTCTGTGTGGTTAGGAAAATTTGAACTTTTTCAAATGCAGCCTCACTCACATCCCGCTAGCGCAAGTAACTATGGACACAAACACTTAACTACGCACGTCAATCAATCAATTCAGGACATTACCACATTACGCACATTACGCACATTACCCCGCATAACACTTGCACCATCGTAGCATTGTGCAACACACAGCTGAATATCTAAACTCGATAATTCCTTTATTATTTTCTGGGCCAGGGATTCAGCTGTCAGGTCCTTCATGTGATAGGTTCCAATGGCTCTTTCCTTTATAATCCCGTCATGTACATAACGGATCAAAATGGCCAGCTGCTCCTTCTTAGACAGGTCTTTCGTTTCATCCACTAACACTGAAAAGTACCGTGCTTCTCCTACTTCATTTATGATTATACTTCTGATATTTTCCCCAATAACTCTCACCATATCATTCTGGGCTTCTGGGGAAGAATAGTGCGCATACCTGCGTTCCTGTTTGCTTTTCACGTTCCTGTCATCTGTTGCAATAACGTCCAAAAGTTCAAGGAAATTTCCTTTATTTTCATCCTCATCTCTCTCGTTGTGGCCACGGAGAGGGAGGGCCTGTCTTCCCAGAAATGACGTGATTTTGAACAAGGATTTGACGTGAGCCCGGTTCTCCTGCACCTCATCTGTCCTGTTTGCGTCAATCCGACTTGCGATGGATTCCTTATGTCCGCTGATCACAGCCTTAAAGTTAGACCACGCTAATGCAGCACAATTGTGTCTACTGCTCCCTTGATGATCCAGGAGATTTTTTTTCATGTTCTTCCAACATGTGTATCCAGTGTCTATGAACACACGCAGTCCATGCCTGTCACCTGTTAAAGTTGAGGCTCCTCCAAAATGACGGCATGCAAAGCAATAAACTGCATCTTCTTGCGCAGAATATTCAACCCAGTCATATTCCTGATACACACTGACATTAAAGCGTCTTCCATTTCTAGTTGGGAAGTGGGTCAAACGAGGACGCCTGAGTCCGTCTGTTTTACATCCACTAATATCCTTCTTCTCTGCTCCAGTTGACCCAGAGGCTGCTACTGCTGCTGCACCCGGGCCTTGACCTTCCTTATCGCTGTCCACGTCTGATCCAGCTCTTTCAATCTGAGAAATTGGTGGGGACTCAGACTCGGATTCAATTCGAGAAGTCGGTGTGGACGAGTTCTCAGCCTCCATGCATGTAGTCTCCGTCTCCCTGTTAGCATCTGCATCCCCGGCGCAGGTGCTGGAGTGGCTAACAGCCTCGTTAACAGCTTGAATCCCACCTTCACTACCTGGTCCTTCTCCCTCTGCTGCTGGGGCAACATTGGAGCCATCACCTTCACCTGCCTTTTTTTTGATAAAAAAAGATTCTAAAGTTCTTTGCTTTCTTTTCATTTTAGTTAATTAGCTTAGCCGAAAAATAAAAAAAACCGCGATAACATGACCCGCTCTGACCTCCGGCGGCTTCTCGTCAGGAGATACCACATTTCAAGATAGGGAGGGGGGATACGTTACGATAAGTATTGGGAAAGATAATATCTAGACTAGAGAAATCGATTGTGTTGTTCTGATTTTCATTTGTATTTAATTTATATGTATTAAATAATAGAATAATCAATACAAATTGACACAGAGTAATTCCATAAATTTATTTTTTTAAAACGAACATTTACATTTTCCCCTGGAGCCAAGGTGTGGCAGCTGCCATACCTTGCCATACCCAATTGACGCCTCTGCCTAGAAGATAAGTGGGCTTTTTCCATCATTGTTCATTCTTTTATTTTTTTATTGTTAATGTCTCTGGCAGTTAAAAGTCACATAAAAATGCTTATAATACATTGACATGTTGATAACACATAACCAGTCTCAAGACTAGTCTATGCATTACTAAGTGTGATGGTGTTCATGAGGTGTTGCTTCGAGACAGGATGAATACAATTATTACAGTATACCCACTACAAAAAAGTAGACTACACCACTGCTGCCACCCCAGTCAAAAAATACCAACTGATGATTTATTGGATAATTATTATTAATATCGTTTTAAGATCAAAACAAATTCAAAACAATCCAAAATCGGTGTCAAACTGCAGAATGTCAAATTTGAAAAAGAAACTTGTTGGTGCACCCCCCCCCCTCCCCCCATCACGAATGGTTGCATCCATATCGCAGAATCTCTTTGCCTTGACGTGGAGTCAGCGCAGACACAAGCTGTCAGATGGAGTCTGTTCACAGGTGGGTAACGTCAAAGTGTAATGTGATTTCGAAACGTTTATAATTCCTCATAGATGGAAGGCGCTGTACAAAATAAACTATTATTATTATTATTAGAGATATGGTACTAGTAACTGGTAGTTTCTGGATGAATATGCTGTGTTGTTATCGATTTCAGAATTAACTACCGAGTGATGAGGCTAGATAGCTATTATGTGGCTAACCCCTAGCTACGTTTTACCTCATGTCACGGTTAGCCACAAGATAGCTTTTGAAGCCAGTTCGGTAACTAGCTAGCTGGCGCTAGCTAACTGAATAACGTTGATAACTAGCCAGCTACTGGCAAGCCTTTGACATTTTGAACTGAAACCAAGTGATGTTGTGGCATTTCATATCATTGTAGTTCTATGAAACGTTCTTAACAAGTTTGCTATTTGGCGTTAGCTAGTATGCTAGTGGTGGCTAAGGCTAGCAGAATTTCTGTGTGTAGCATCAGAAAGGCGAACCTTAACGTTACATGTAAACTTTAATGTATGTTTAACATAAAAACTTTAATTTATGTTTGAATATGACTTGTTTCAATTATAGGAAGGCCATGTCGTCAACCACAAAGAGGAAGGGTGACATCAGGAGCTTCATCCTCACAAAGAAGCAGGTTAGTGATGTGAGGGAGCATGAGGGTCCAAGTGCAGACAGCCTCTGCCACTCGAAGCTTGAGGCTAGAGCGGGAAGGTTAGTTAGCTAGTTCAGCTGGTCCTCGTGGTATTGTAGCCCAGTGCTATATTTTCCTTTTATTTTCTTTATGTTACAAAAAAGCTGGCTAACTATTAAGGTGGCATAGCAGAGGTTGCTTATTTAAAGGAGTAAAGCATTTCGGTAATGCAAAATATGCATTAGGTAGGTAATTTCATTGATGCAGAGAGAAACCTTTTATTTGAAATATTTTATTTGACTGTAATTTCATTTAATATTTACATAGTAAACACTTTCTACTTTTATATAAAAGGGGGATATTTGTGATTTCATTGCATTTACTATAAGAGTAATGAAAGGTATTTTAAATTTGCTTAATTTAGGTTAAAATAAGGGATACACTACTACACTACAAAACTTAACATAAAATCGTATAGATTACCACATAGTTTGTGTGGTCAGTTAAAAGAACTTAGGAAGTGTCCCAGTTAACAATTTAGTTAATTACATTGCTACAGTATTTCTATTTTCAGGATTTCCACTTTTTGTCACAGCCCAGTAAATGTGATCTTATATTTCAATATACCACCACAAGTAGTGATATTTTAAACGAAGCTACAGTGCAGTAACATTAGGGCTAATGTATTATGTTAATGGCCTACTTTTTGTGTAAAATAGGCTACAGATCAGAAAAGAGCAGGAGAGAGCGAGCCCGAGGCAGAATCTGCCAATGCAGAGAGCCAGTTCATTGAGATGGAGGTGGAAAAGATCTGCGTAGCTGGTCAGTATGTTTTTGTTGTTGTGTTATGGTCCAGTTGTGTTCACTCCTTACGTTTGAGAAACTCCACTGCCGTTGGTGTGTGAATGGGTAAATGAGAAGCCATTGTAAAGTGATTTGGGTACTGTTAAATGCAAATAAAGTGCTATAAGTGTGACATTGACCATCAGGGTTATTATTATTATTATTATTATTATTATTATTATTATTGCTACCTATAGTATCTTATTTTATTTTATTTTTCTCCTACACAACAAAAAAATACCCCAACAGAGACCTTGGAGTGCCTTGATCCAGAGCCAGAGCCTGAGCCAGAGCCAGAAAGTGTCAATGATGACTGTGCAGAGAGACAGTCTGAGACAGAAGTGGAAGATTGTGCAGCTACAGCTGGTCCTCATGGTATGTTTTTTGGTGGGTGGGGGGTTCCATTCAAGTGTTAGCTCCTTACGTTTGAAAAAAAGCTACCACAATTGGTGTGAATGTGTGTGAGAATGGCTTAATGAGAGGCCATTGTAAAGTGTGTTGGGTACCGTTAGTTGCAAATGAAGTCCCATATGTGCAGTCCATTTACCATTTGGATCAAATACATATATCAGCACAGAATTAGTGACATTTTATCAAAGCCACAGTACAGTAAATGCCATGTATGATTTGAATCAATGTAGATCAATCAATGTATCAATGAATCAATGTAGTTAATCAATGTATCAATGAATCAATGTAGTTAAATACATCTTGGGGCTTATCAGGGTAGTTATTATAGAGTAACTTTCCCTCCTTATTTTATCTTTTTCCAGACATTTCCAAACACAGAGGGGATGGGCCGACACAACCATCGCTGGAGAGCTTTCCCAAGACGATGCAAGGTTGTGCAAGGAGAAGTTTCCATGCTGACTGGTACAAAATGCATAACTGGGTGGAATACTCACAGTCAAAAGACGCAGCATATTGCTTTGCTTGTAGACACTTTTCTTTACCTAATGCCTCTAGGACTGTGTTTACCTCTATGAATGGTTATTCTAACTGGAAGAAAGCTACATTTAAGGACAGTGGATTTTGTTCACATGCTAAATCAGAGAGCCATGTTAATGCTATGTTTGCATGGACAGAGAATAAGAAAATACTAGACAGAAACTCATCAATGTTAGGAATGATGGAAGAGGAGTCAAGTAAAAAAGTAATCGAAAACCAGAAATATATACGCACACTTGGTGAAGTCCTGTTGTTAACTGCCACTCAAAACATTTCCCAGCGTGGTCACCGGGAATCATCCGAGGCGGACAATAGAGGAAATTTCCTAGAATTGTTGGATCTCCTGAGCAAGCATGATCCGTTTTTAAAAAAACGAATGGAAAATCAAGCAAAAAATGCAAAATACACAAGTAGCCTGATACAAAATGAAATACTGCAGTGTTTAGCAGATATGGTTAAAGAGGAGATTATCAAAGAGGTTAAAGAGAGTGCACAATTTTCTGTTCTTGTTGATGAAACAAAAGATGTAAAGAAAATGGAGCAGATGTCTTTTGTTCTTCGGTACTATTATAATGGTGTAGTTCAGGAGAGTTTTCTAGAGTTTCAAGAGGCAGATAAACTGGATGCTGCCAGTTTAACAGAGAAGATCATTGGCTGTTTAGAGAAGTATGGGCTGGAATATAATAAAAACCTAGTTGGGCAAGGCTATGATGGTGCTTCAACTATGAGTGGGAAGCATGCTGGTGTCCAAGCCAGAATAAGAGAAGTAGCCAAGCATGCATTCTACGTTCATTGCAGTGCCCACTGCTTAAACCTAGTGATGGTAGACAGTGTGAAATCTGTTCCTGATGCAAGAAATTTCTTTTCATTGTTAGAGCGACTGTATATTTTTATGTCAGGATCTTATGTCCATCCTAAATGGTTGGATGTGCAGAGAGAGATGTATGATGGTCAAGTAAGGGAACTCTCACGTCTCAGCGAGACTCGATGGGCCAGCAGACATACAGCTTGTCGCAATGTCATGGATAGGTTGCCTGCTGTAATGCAAGTACTGGAAGATATTTCAGAGGAGGACAATCCGGACAGAGCGGTTGAAGCAAGAGGTCTACTAGTTCGGATCGATCTAAATTTTATTGGATGTCTTGTACTATTTAGAAAGGTACTAAAGGACACACACTTTTTGTCAGAGATGCTTCAGTCAACACAGATTGACCTTACTAAAGCTGTAGAGTTAATTGCGACCCTCAGACAGACTCTGGAAGACTATCGCAGTGAGACATACTTTGATGAGCTGTGGAATGAGGTACTAGCCACCTGTGAAAAGTCTGACATTTCAACGACTCACAACTTTAAAAGGGCAAGGCAAATAACACAAAGACTTCAAGGTAGTGTTATCATGTCAACATTAGGACAACACACAGAATCGGACAGTAAGAGGTCTTTTATCACCAAGGTATTTTATCCCATCATTGATTGTATGGTTGGTGAAATGAGAAGACGATTCTCTAGCGTAAACTGTGACATCATGCAGGGTGTCCAGGCCCTAAATCCATCCAGCAGCAGCTTTTTAAATGAGGAGGCAGTTTTTCTATTAGCAAATGCATATGGGTCAAATGTAGAGGATCTGAAACATGAACTGCACCAGACTAGAAGGTTGTTAGATCGACAAGCAACACATGGAAAAAGTCCGTCCAGTTTAATAGAATTTGTTAATTTTTTGGAACCATACAAGGAGGTATTCTTTGAGATGTTCAGGTTATGTAAAATAGCTGTGGTA
Organism: Notothenia rossii; assembly: GCF_949606895.1. Taxonomy (NCBI): domain Eukaryota; kingdom Metazoa; phylum Chordata; class Actinopteri; order Perciformes; family Nototheniidae; genus Notothenia; species Notothenia rossii. Next base: position 74,595,831 of record NC_136907.1, on the reverse strand, counting down.
TTGCCTGTTACCAGTGCAGCATGTGAGAGGAGTTTTTCAGCTCTTAAACTGATCAAGAATCACCTGCGTTCTACCATGACTGAGAACAGACTAGCAAGTATAGCAATTCTCAGTATTGAGTCTAAACGTGCGAAAGATTTAAATTTGGATGAGTTTGTGAAGAGATTTGCTGCACAGCATAGCAATCGTCGCATACAGCTTCTGTAGCAATCAGATGATATATGTAACGGAGTCAAAAAACATTCTAATCTGCTTTGTATTTTTTTGGTTGCATTTACAATGTGAAATTTCATCAATAACTGATAATGTAAATACTTGTATATATTTTGTGACTTTAACACACACAGAAATTGTTCTCACAAACCTGTCTAACCTATTCTGTACACATGCACTCACAAAACACTTTGGCAGGCAGGCCTTTGAGGGAGGGCTTTGCTTCTAGGATAATGCTGGAATTTTGTAAAGTGCTGGGAAGTCCTCAAATTTCTAAATCATTCCTATGGCTTGATTTTGCTTTCAAAGTGCCTCAGATTGATTAGATTGAATTAACAATGTTCAACATTTTTGACCCGGGGGATATGCCCCGGATACCCCCCCAGAAGGCTTGCTTGGGATGAGCAACATTTCTGCTGCTACAATAATCCCAAGGGAAACACTGTTTTAATGTACTAAAAAGTGGAATGCTCATGTATGTAGACCAAATATTGAATTTATCACACTTGGGTGTTGAAAAAACTGTTGTATATGGGTGCATATAAAGTACAAAGTAAGGTGGGCTTCCTAAAAAAATTGCCACCCTACAATATATGCCTGCCACCCCTCTGCCACCCCATGTATAAATCTCTAGAATCGCCACTGCATGTTGGGAGATTAGCTTTCAACACATTTTAACCATTCATTTCAATGAAACGCCATATTTAGAGATACACAGTAGTTCAGTATCCTTTATACATTTGAGAAGCTTAAGGAGCTCTGATGTCTCTTATCTTAAATATGTTTCCACGTCTGAGGCTGTGAGTGTGTCAGGGAGATAAACCGAACACAGCTCAGATAATTCAAACTATTTCCATGTACACGTTTCCGCTCCTTTCTCACAATGTGTGAATAAATCTCATCTGAGTCAAATGAATGGAGATGTTAAGATCAAGTTTGACGATAAAAGAAAGAAAGAACATTTACATTTCAGATGGAACTTATATCAGATTCACTTCAAAAAGTGCACACATCTCACGCTTTGTGCTGCCATTTTCCTGTCCAAGGCTTTTTAGAATGAATGCAAAAGCCATTCAATCAATCAATCAATGTTTATTGATATAGCCCAATATCATAAATGTTACATTTGTCTCAGTGGACTTCACAGTTTGTTCAGAATATCAGTATGACAATACGACACCCTCTGTCCTTAGACCCTCACATCGTACAAGGAAACACTTCCAGAGAAAACCCACAGTTTAAAGGGGAACATGGGAGAAACCTCAGGGAGAGCACCAGAGGAGGGATCCCTCTCCCAGGACGGACAGACGTGCAATAGATGCCGTGTGTAAATTGAAAAGATAATACATTTGCAACATAGGTATTCCAAATGTTTGGAAATGCATGTGTGTATAATCGGAAGATGAATCCACGAGGATATCCATCCAGGACTTATGATCCAGGACCACAGCCACGACTCAAGATCCAGGACTCGCGATCCATGACACAGGACCGCAGGATCATCCATGACTCCGGATCCCGGCGTATATAGACACCAAAAAGAAAGACATTTGGGGAAGCTGGGTTAATCGGAACATGAGAGTACACAGGTAAAGACAGAGAGAAGGAAGAAGTAAGATGTCCCCCGACAGTCTAAGCCTATATCAGCAAAACTAGGGGCTGAATCTAATCAGCCCTAACTATAAGCTTTATCAAAAAGGAAGGTCTTAACCGCACTCTTAAAAACGGATAGGGTGTCTGCTGCCCGAACACAAACTGGAAGCTGATTCCACAAAAGTGGAGCTTGATAAGAAAAGGCTCTGGCTCCCATTGTACTTTTAGAGACTCTAGGAACAACCAACAACCCTGCATTCTTGGAACCATTAAAGACAGCATGGCGGGAAAACCCCTTCGAAGTTAGATTTTCCGCTGCTATTATTTCCATTAGGACCATGTGTGTCCTCTTCGTCATTTTACCTTCACCCCTGGCAAAGAAATTAAAATATGAAAGTTTCATATGCTTGCTTTTATATCCAAAGGGTGACGCATGAATGCTATTCTATGTAAGGAAGGGAAGCAGTTTTTATTAGATAAAGGGTTGTGTGGAAAGTAGTATTGAAATGAACTCCTGCAAGTTCTTTAACGTGTAGTGGAGCGTTATGTTTCTGTGAAGGCCATGGCAGACCCATAGTGCAGTAATGACGGGTGTGAGCCGAACCGGAAACATCGCAATGGACAAAAAACAATGGGATTTGTTTCCTTTGCTTTTGGCTGTATAGCAGAAAATGAGCTCTGTAGCAAACACACATTCATGATATTTACTACTGTAGTTTCATTCAGCAAGAAAATCGCCACACATTTCATATTTATTTTAAGCGTAAATGCAATCTGCAAAAGTAATAAGCTAACTTAAGCCTATAAAGAAACTACATCAGGAGCACATGACTGCAAATCATTACTGCTAAGCTAAGAGCAAACGTGTGTTCGGAGTGAGGACGATCAGTCGCCTCATTTAGTTTTTATATCTTCGAGACAAGGTATACATTTTAATAATAGATTACATTTGTATAGTGCCTTTCAAGGGACCCAAGGCCGCTTCACATGGTGAACAAACAAACAAACAAAAGGGGCAAATAATAACATTAAAATAAATAGCAGTAGGAGTGAAAGGTAACTGGAAGGTGTAAAAAGTTATTTCCTAGTTTTAGGTATAAGTATTAGTGCAGATAGTATAACTGTGAGTTTGTGTCTTAAGGGGGGGGGGGGGGTTATTTAGCCGGGCTACTCTCGTCTCGAATGTTTATTCCATGTTCTGAGACTTTGGATTTGTGCTAGACGCCTCACTATTTTTCGCCTTAGTGCCCTTATTGTTCTCAAACTGGTGACTGTGCTGATCAGTGGCCTCCTTTTCTGTTTCCTTATATTATAAATAAATAGCTCCAATGTTTAAAGAGCCTATACCTTTGTTTATATCATTTTTATTTGAATTTATTATTAGAACCAACCTCTTACCAAGAACACCTGGTCTTGTGTTGCTTCCCTTTTACCCAAACGAGCTGGGGACGTAACATATTCTCTTACATGCTATCTTGTCCATATCTCTTATGAAATCTCATCACATTTTCCATCAAAGTCATGGAAAGTGGATATAGGAAAAGAAATAGGCCAATCTTATTTTAATATAACTGCAGACCCAGTTTTTCTACCTTATTATAATCTCCCCATTACTGCCCAGTGGCTTCCAGAGCAACCCGTTAGCATTCATTAGCCTCATTCCTGGAGCTGTTTATCAAATAGCTCCCATCGCCTTCAGTTAACTTTGAAAGCACTGGACATCCCAAGCCGTCTGCATCTTTCTTAGCTCACCATTAATATGTCTCCAGGGACTTAAAGTCAAGTTTATATGCTCTCGTTATGCTAGGGGCTTGATCTCCCTAGAGGTGTCACTAGCATATATAAACTCTGGTATTTCAGTCCTCCAGCTGATGACTTTTTCGACTAAATGTTGTCCTGCTTTGGATTTGATTCTCTAGTTTCTAGGTTTATTTGACACTGCTTTTTCGAGATGGTTCCTTAATATATCATTGTTTTCTATTCATCGCTATTCCCGTTTTTAGCTATACAGGTTGCCTCTGTGGTCACATTAAAACCAAACTCCGGCCAGGTCTTCAGTAACGACATTTAGTGAGTACCAGCAGGTTTTTATTTGCGAGCTCCTGGATTTCATGCCACTGCATTCAGGTTTACTCAAAGCCAGATATAAGGGTGTTTCTGGTTGCTCCCAGTCTCATACAGCTGGCTTCTCCTGCAGTCATACAGCTGGCTTCTCCTGCAGTCATACAGCTGGCTTCTCCTGCAGTCATACAGCTGGCTTCAAACAAATGTTACTCTCTCATTATCCAGCTGCCCTGCCTTCAGTTTTTCTCTTCCTCGTCTTTATTTTGAGTAAGTTATAATAGTAGGTGTCCACTGATACGATTTAAGAAAGACATGAAACTGCACTTTTCTGACTGTCCGAGTTTATCTGGTTTCTCTTCCGCACAGCCAATGTTAGGAGCCATTTAATTAAACACATGTTGTTCTTGTTGTTGTTCTTCTTCTTCTTCCTCTTCTCCTCGCACACACTGCACATTGGCAACAGTGACTTAAATAAGCCAACTGATGAGTATGTACATTCAGTACCATCACTTTAAAACTCAAAGTAAGTCCATTCAACACCTGTGCATAATTAATTCATGAACTGATTAATTTCCTTTCCCAAATTCATCTAATTATTTGAGCTTCAGACACATTTCCTCTCCAAAAACATCTGTAATGAAGGAGGTGAATTGAAATGCTATTTTCAGGTTTAATAAAATCCAATAATGAGTTCATAAATGCACGAAATAGTGAAGCTCCATTTAAACTCCGGTTATCTACCTGATTGAAGAGTTGATTAAATTCCTCTCAGCACTTTCCAAAATTAAAATGTGATACTCATTTCAGAGTAGCACGCCTCCTTGGCTTCCAGATTGTTAACGCCTACTTGGAGCCTAATGCATATAGAGTAGTAAACAGTGTATTTTCAGCCAAGGTGAAATGCATAAGTGTTCCCGTAAACTGCACAGAGAGGGTCGATGGATCAGAAGGGAGGATATTGTCTTACTGTAGTAAATGGATAATATAGAAAAACATATTATACTTTATTCGTCCCTTTGGGAAAGGTAAGGTGTCCAGTAGCTCACACAGTCCTATAAATATGATAAAAGCTTGGAATACAAAAACGTACCATATTATCCATGAACAAAAGTTACCAATAAAAAGAACAGTGCGTAGGTTTACCTCACATTTTATTTTATTTTGTCCAAAGACACTTACGAATAGTGAGAGAAACAAACTCTTACTTACTTTTAATCTGCCGAACTAAGTGGTACATTCAGACACATAATTCAATGTTTATCTTTACCTGCTGCACCACCACACCCCTTCCCGCTGCCTCCGCTCATCAGAAGCCAACCTCCTATCCATCCCCACCCGCATCGAGCACCGGACCTGGGGGGACAGAGCCTTCTCCGTCGCTGCCCCCTCCCTCTGGAACTCACTCCCACAACCCATCAGAGTCTGCACCGACCTCACCACCTTCAAAACACTCACCTCTTCAATCTGGCTTTTAATGTGTGATTTTTTTTGTATTGCTTGATTTTAATTTGACTTTAACTATATTTATCTGTTGTTCTTTTCTTTTCACTATCTCTGTAAAGCCTCTTTGAGCACCTGTAAAAGCACTAACAAAATAAATCTATTATTATTATCTTTTTTTATTTTTAAGATTTTATGGGCAGTCTTTAAGGCGCAGTCTGAAAACTCAACGAAAAAAATGCATTACTGCGACAAATTAGTGACATTTAAAAAGGATATTTCTTTGACTTGGCAACGCCAGGAACAATTGACTTGTTGATCATTTCTGTCTTAAGATAATACAAAAATATTTCTTTCTTCAGAGAAAAATGGAATATACAATTTTCTGTTTGACATAATTTACCTTTTCTGATGGTATTTTGTAGACATTTGTGAGAAATCAGTTGGGCTGTGTTATCCACAATGAAACGTGTTCATTATTATAAGTTGCTTTAAAATGTTGATTCTTAGTGACATTTTCCCCTATTGATTGTTGGAGTATAGGTACCTATAGAAACGTTGTGTGAAATCCACTGTCATGCTAAAACGTAAAAACGTTGTTGGACAACCTCAAACTATGGAAACATTTGCCTCATGTTGAATACAAGGGGAAGTTCATAGAGAAAGCACAGTGAGGGTTTCTGAGAAAAATGAAAAAAGTAAAGTAGTGGAAAACTAATTTCCTCTGCTAAGTATTGAAATAAGATGGATTAGCGATATCTTCTTTGTAATGTAGATGAAACGTTCCTAATTACGCCGTTAAATGTCATAATCAAAGAGAGTTATTTCTGTTAGCTTTGTTCTCGTTCTCGATAGTGTGAGGATTACATTGTGAGATCTTCCTTTGATGAGATTGTGGTGAATAGTCTTTACTCGTGTGGATGTGAAAGCTGCCGTCTGCTGGTGTGAACGCGTGTTCATTCCTGGCAGAGACGAGCAACCACTGAAGCTTCAGGAGGCCGTCTGATCAGCTTTGTTCCAAAACAACACAAACCTGAGTTTCCTGTGAAAGAGAAACAGCTAGGATTGTTGTAGCTGCTCTCTGTCTTCGTCTAACATCAGAGTTTAAAGAATAAGTTCACTTTTAATGCCATTCAGATCTCATTTCTCTTCTGGCTTGGTTTCATGAATCCAGGATTATAAAAACACCTTCAGGCCGTTATTGAACCAGGGGTGTAAAAAAAAAAAATGGAAGTATTAATATTTATAGAATCGGACAGGAGCAGTTACTACAAGGTGAGGGAAAGTCAGACAAGATGACTGAGACACAAACACAGATCTGCTCAGGGTTACCTCCATGCAGCAAGACTAGCTTAGGGAGAAGGTTTTGATGCCTTGCTCAAAGGCTTAATCGGCAATGTTTTACACTTAACTGGAGCACAGGAACAAATGAGGTAGAGCACCCTTTTTTTGCACCTATAGTCTTACTGGAATTCTGCATTTTTATATATTTATCTACCATTTATGATTTGAGATGTAGTCAAACTAAAAGGTAAATAGCGTTGGGTAGGTGAAATCACTGTACCAGGCGTGTGGCTCAGTGGATAGTGCGTTGGTGTTCGGTTCAGGGGGTCACAGGTTCAAACCCCACTGCAGTCAGCATGTCGTTGACTTCACCTCAAATTGCTCCTGTGGGGATTGGCCACAGTATTGAGTATGTAAGTCTCTTTGGATAAAAACATCTAACATGTGATGTAATTTACCAACAAAAGAATCAAACCATTTGTGCTGCGTGTTCATGTTGTGCCGTTCCTGAATATCTATGCAACAATAGAGCTGTCTCTAGTTGTTGAGATATCAGTGCATGGTTATTATCATATTAAAGTGTGTGTCTTTTTATATTTCGCTCCACCCTGTCGACCTTTTCTTCGCTGCACACAAAGGAAACAATATCTCATGAGAGCTTGAAGACACCCACACAATCTGTACGCCTATTATCCATCGCTTTCCACAGTTTTGAAACAAGACCTTATAATATGTTGATAATGAGCTTTAGAGGTGCTGGTAGGCGGCTCCCAGTATTTATGCTAAGTTTACCGACTCCTGGATCAAGCTCCATTCTCCAAACGCATTAATAAGAGTGGTATCAACCTTTTAACTCTTGTCAAGGAAGCAAATATCAGCACAAAATGTTGCAATGCATCATTTTTGACCTGCCAACACAAGGCTTCGCTTAAAAAGCCTTGGATAACACTTACTGTTAGTTGATAACATGTCATGCCTTCTAAAAAACGTGTCTATCCCAGTGTGCGGTGAAATCAAAAAGAAATCAAACTGAAACTTAACTCACATCACGTAGTTTTGTTCAATTTATTCCAATAATCCAACATTACAATGGCAACGGCTGCCTTTCCTGTGGCTTCCCCTGGCGAATAAACATATTCCCTTTCTGGATTACTAATCCCACTCCACCTGTCTCCATAAAAAGTCTCTGGGTTCAGACTCACTAATTATTCTTGCTATAATATACTGACCTCGGAGTATACAGGTTTTAGACCTCCCTCCACCGTCTTTCCTTTGCCTGTAGTCTTCTTTATCCGATCCCGTTGTTAAGATGTTTTTTTAGACACAAAAAAAATTATTATGTGAGAGTCTTAACCTGCAGGTCGAGACACACTGGGGACCTTATTCTTGCAAAACTGACATCAAAAGATACCGTATTTCCGGACTATAAATTGCACCTGTGTATAAATCGCTCTTTTATTAAAAAAAAATGTTGTTAAGAGAAAAAAAACATGTAAATCGCTTCGGTGTATAAATCGCATTTATCCACTGAAGTCTTCGTCCTCTGTGTAGATGAAGCAGCATGTCCTCCTCCGGGCTGTCCTCAGACTCTCCGTCAGAATCAGCTCCGATCAGACCTTTCTGAATCCCGACAGGATGGTGTGGGCCGTCACTGAAGCCCATGCTGTGTCCGTCCATCCCACAACATCCAGGAAAGTTGCATGACGCATCCTCCCGGTTGCCGTGACTTCTTTCTTCTTCGGTGGTACAGCAGTTTGCAGTTGTCACGGCTGTATACAGTAGCCTACCATCTATTGGCCGTAGTTTAAACGCAGTCAGACAAAATTAAATATATAAATCGCTAGGGATGTAACGATATATCGAATATCAGGATATCGCGGTAAATAAATGTCTCAATACCGTCATGAGACCGACGAAATCTACCGCAATTTTTTTTTTAAACCTTTATTTAACCAGATGGTCCCATTGAGATCATCGATCTCTTTTTCAAGGGAGACCTGTCCAACGTGGCAGCAAGTAGGTTACAACATGAACATAAAACAACAGATAACACAGAAGGACATCGTATTTACAGAGCTACATGAACATACCTAGAGATATTGACAAGTACCAACAGTATATTTATATCTCGCCCGGTCAATAAGCCTCACCTCCTTGGCAACAACTGTATTGTTTTTGAAGTGGTGGAGAGACAATGCACAGTTTTACCCACTGCTGTCACCCATGGCCAAAGCATATCTCTCTGTCCCAGCAAGATCAATACCAAGCAAGAGAGTTTTTTCCACAGCAGGGGATATTGTAAACGCCCAAACATCCCAGCTTCTACCTGGAAATGTGGACATGCTCATATTCATAAAAGATAACCTTGATGTTGCTGAGAGAGTGAGTTACTTGAAAAACTAAAGTGAAACTTGATTTATTCTATTGCAGGGTCTGATTATTATATTGTTGACACTTTAAAATACTACTATCCTACTAAAATGCTGTACAAATCAGATGTATTATTTAATAAAGAAAAAAAATCAAGTAAAAAAACATTTTTTTTCTTTATTTTTCAATATCGCGATAAATATCGTACAGTGGACTTTTTATCGCGATATTATCGTACAGTGAGTTTTTGGTATCGTTACATCCCTATAAGTCGCTTAAAAAACGCGATTTACAGTCCGGAAAATACGGTAGGCCTACATATTTTTTATTTCAGGGCGGGATGAAGACATGCTGCTGCAGAGGGACACTTTCAGGTTAACACATAATAAAATTAAGTAACAAATAAAATGTCTCTCCTCTGTAGGATCAGGTGTGAGCAGCTCACCAGAGAAGGGGCTCTCAGAGGAAGACATCCTGCAGTCTTCCCCCTCTGACCGGCAGCCTGCAGGCATCTGCCTCCATCTGTCAGGTGAGGATTCAAGCTGTCCCAACCCGAGGCTGACTACCTCCTCTGTTCACACAAAACCTGCCAGGGAAAACTGGATCAAGTTTTTTTCGAGTAGTTCATCTGCTCTTTTCTGATTTTGTTTTATTCATTCATTAATTCTAAGGGAACTTCATTCAATCCAGACAGTAGAGGTAATTATATACGTCGTTAGAGCACATGGCTGGTAGGTATTTTTCTCCAATCCCTGATTAATATTACATATTCTTAGATTGAATCTCCTCTGATAGACAGATTAATCATCCGAGGACTATATGGACGTGAAGAGTTTGAGTGCTTCTCATTTGTTTTCAACATTTAATCGAGTGCTTGTACTGGATGAGTTCTTGCGTGCAATGATCAGCTGTCACACGTTAACACACCTGTGACCCGGATAGAGTTCTGACCTCATTTAAACCCTCTGTCGTCATTATTTATTATCTTTGGATAAGGTGCACTGAAACTGGCCACAATTAGAAAAAAAGTTTACCGTCACTGCCACCACCTTCATGCTGACGTTGATTTGGTGAAATGTAGCAACAAGGGCAGTTTTATAAAGTTATTTAAGTAACTAAAACAAATTGTTGTCTAACATTCAAAACAACTAAGGAAAAGAAATGATTCTGAATAAAGTTTTTCATCACTATATTCAGCAACTGGTACTTGAACTGGGGGGGTGGGGGGGGGGGGTGCTAGTAGATCGCCGGAGCTGTTAGATTAACGTTAACATGCTTAGTGTAGTTGAAAGTGCACTGCCTTGCGGCCTGTAGTACCGTCCTTGATGGAGCATATGTGTGGGCTGGACCTGTATTTTACAGGTAAGGAGTGAGCAGTTGTCGATTCTTGTTCTGTTTTCTGTGAATATCTGCCTCACCCTCTCAGACTTTGAGTTGCGCGCGCTACTAAAGAGACGTGTTACCATGGAAACCAAACAATGGTGTAGCTGTATTAAAGTCCGAGTGGAAACAGTCGTGTGTAAATCTGATTTTGTCAGAAATCGGGAGAAATGCGGGAGAAATATGACCCCGGGAGGAAACCGGGAGAGGGCAATGAAATAGGGAGTCTCCCGTGAAAATCGGGAGGGTTGACAAGTATGAATGTATACCTGTAGAGCAAAACTTCATTTCTCATACCAGAGTTGTATGTTTATTTCTTCAATTATAGTCAGTTGCTTTTAAGAATGAAACTTTGATTTATTTTTGATTTGGCATTGCACTTTTGCAATTTATACAAAATAGATTTGTTTTCAACTTCTTGCCGCCTACATTAATCAAAATGCAACTCCACTGTTAACATTTCTGGTGGAAATAATGCTCTGTACTTCTACAGTAGCAATAGTTCATTTAGTTTCCAGCTGCTAACTGCAATAGAGATGAACACCTGTTATTATTAAGAGACTCCCATTAGTTTATTGACAGTCATTTCAGCCTAAATTAAAAGAGAAATGAAACAGGAACGACACTAAATGGGATTTTCATTCAAACTTGTTTTGGCAACCAACTCTGTAGCACAGCGGGGAACTTTCTGAGCTGCTCTGCCAACATGAAATATGTTACATGAATAAATAAATGAACTCATAACAAAACTGGAAGAAGAAAGTCTGAAGATCATCAGAAAAAAGACTGAAATGCAATTAGCTGCTTCATAATGGAGATATATTCAAATCATACATGAGGAGGAAAACTGGCTTAATGTATCACAGTCTGCAAAGACATGATTGGGAATCAATTACAAGTATGATTTAATAAGTGTTTTAAATTAATGGAATTTAAATTGTAATATATTTGGAGAGCTAAACTTTGTATTCATGGTTATTGGCTCGACTGTCCCTAAAGAAAGGAAAAAGAGAACAGGAAAAGCAAAAGATGTATAAAGACACGCTAAACTGGACGAAGACAGACGTGAAGTAAACACTAAGGGAACTCACGACGGGCTATGATATACATCTTGTTTCAGAGAGCGTCTAAAAAGGTTATCTTCCCTGATAGCTCTTCATTTAACCAGCAATTAAACAAGTTGTGTATAATCCCCCTTACCTCCAAACTGACAGAGAGATGCCCTTTTACTCGCTTGTTAAAGATTTGCTACGCTTCTAGAGCGCTTTCTAAAAAGCTACATGACTCGGTACTAAACGAGTATTTAATTACCAGCAAACAGAAGGCATTCCCACCTTTTACCCACAGTGCAATGCATCAGTGTATACAGTACTCAGTGGTGTTGACTTCTGTCTGATACCCATTGATTTCTCTGCCTCTTTTCTGGCCTCCAGCAGCTTGATCTGTGCTCTGCTCTCAAAGAAACTCCGAGAGTCTTTTCTGTTTCTGCCAACTGGCCGGCCGAGGGGCAGCCGGCCTCCATCAGCTGCTGCTGCTGCTGCTGTGAATATAAAACTGAGTCAGAGTGCATCCATCACCACCCCGCTCCATCTGGTACTCAACATACAAGCGTGGAGAAAAGGAAACTACTGGCATCATGTGAGAGACACTTTGAGCCTTTTAATGCTTCAGTTCATTCCTTAATAAACTCTGCTCTGCTGACAGCTCACGATGGCTTTGAGCCCAGATAATACGTTGTGAAGGATTACTAAGGCTACCCATTACACGGAACTTCGCCTTGTATGTATGGGAGAATATATAATCACGGTAAAATAGATTAAATAGTCAAATAAGAGTAAATATAGACACTATTGGAAAAAATGGTCATAAAATAACCGAGACATAAATATATAAATATAACTTAATTTTGTTTATGGCAAATAACATGCTCTCCCAGCTAACTATCGGTTAAGACGCGTTTTATCTCAGTTGCTAACGGGATTGTCACTAAGGGTTTACACTTTACAGGTAGGAAAGCTTGAATAAAAGTGGACGCGGCAGCAAAGCTAATTAGCATGAATGTAATTTCTCCAGTTTGAACTCTTCTGCTCTCCGTTTCCTCAAAGGTCAACATCGTCAAGATTGCTTCCCCGTTTGGACAAGAGCTCAGACTCATAGGTCAAACTGAACCTGGTGACTGATGAATTGATCACGCCACCCCATTTCAACATTTGAAATGCTAGTATGACCTGACCTTTACTCTTCTGTCCCAATTAACAGCGAGGGGACTGTGTAAAGAATAATGATCTGTTAACTGTTAGCCCAGTGAAAACACTACTTTCCCTCCATGCTGTTAATGTTTGGGAGAAGAGTCTTATCTTTCAGAAACAAACATGGATGAGATTATTGACAACAGGATCAGGATCCACCTTCACTGACATGCAAAGCTTCTCATCAATATTTAACCAGAGAATCACAAATAATTATTAACACAGCCTGAATCAATGTTTGTTTAAAATACTAACACATTTAATTCCCAGATCACACTTTCTGTTAAAGGCTATAAGTGTGTACAAATGAACTAAGTTAACTCATTTTAGATGCTTAACCGTCAACCTGCATGAATTCATAATTAAGAATAATCCACATTAAACTCTTTTTATATTACACTTGGTTCTTTAAACATTCTCATGCTGTTTTCTTTCTGTTTTTCTAAAGTCCGTTCAACGTCTGCTTGGCTGTTTTCAAACTAACCAAGGCAAAGGCAAAACTCTCCATTGTTGATGGTGCAGAAGTAAAGTTCTCCCTAACAACAGCTTTAACCTGATACCTTGGGGGTCTAATAGTGAGGATATCTGTGGGAGTAAATTGCTGAATGATTGTTCAATCAATTAAAAGCATGTTTTATATTGAAGCAAGTGACGAGAAAAGATTACAATGAGCACAACGTGAGAGCAGTGTCACCTGGAAGTGCTGAGTCCTTCTTACTTCTACTTCTACCCAGCTGTTTTTTTGCTTGGAAAAAGTCTTGTCATTTTACCATTTCGCTAACGTTCTCAATATTCAGAGCATTAAAACAGCAGCAGATGCTTAATGCTGATAAAAGAACTACATTCTGGCTCCATTGCCAGACTTTGCAATGTACAAGCCAGACAGTGGAATAGTCCTTCTCATCCACAGTTCATCAAATCACATGCTTTTTTTAAAGGATGGATTCTGAGGCAATGTATTCAATGATGCCAAATATGTATGGATAGACAGCAGACAACATCAGTGTGATAACTTAAAAGTATTTCCCCTCATTCACTGGTAGACGTTACATCTTAGTTTGAATGGCTTCTGCTATTAAAATCTAAGACAAGATGTTACTTTATCCAACAAATGAGCTCCTTCAAGTTTGGCCGGAGAGGAACACGTTTTAGTTTACCATTGAATAACTTCTTGGCCACATTCCACTTGCTCTCTGAACTGTACAGTTGTCATTAAGACAGACCTTTTGATCGTTATACACATCCTGTAAAAGCCAGTCAGTTAAAATGAGAACATAGTTTTCACCATATTCCTCGTGATTTTGCAGCAAAGCAAACGTACAAAACAGAAATAACCATCGAGTCTCAGGTTCTTTTATTAAACGGAAGAATTTTCAAACACAAGTACAAAACCTAACAAAGAAATGTGTCCTTATCCCAGCTGGTTGAAAGAGCACCACCCCTACACATCGCTCTTTTCTGCTTTGACATTTTGGGAATTTTTATTTCTACTTATCGAGCCAACTCACCCAGTGTGTCACTGTATTTGACTCTCAAGATTTGTTTTAAAGTTTCGAATCTCTCACATTTCCTCTCGGCTTATTTAACATACAGTATCTCTGGTTTGCATAGTTTGTTTAATCTCTCACCCGTCTGATTTGAACATCAAACAGCCAGCTGGTTTCCCAGTGTGCAGGCCACCAAAGAGTGTGACGCTCATGACGAGTGTGTGTGTGTGTGTGTGTGTGTGTGTGTGTGTGTGTGTGTGTGTGTGTGTGTGTGTGTGTGTGTGTGTGTGTGTGTGTGTGTGTGTGTGTGTGTGTGTGTGTGTGTGTGTGTGTGTGTGTGTGTGTCAGAGCACGGTGTGATCCTGTGTTTCTCGCTGACTCTGGCTTCAGTGTTATCTGATTCTCCCGCTGTGTTTGCTCTCAACAGGTTTTTTCTCTTCTGATTCCCCTGCTGTCTATATTCTCGTGGATTTTCTTTATCAGACCCCCTGCTGAGTCTCTCTTCCCCTCTCCTCTTGGTTTTCAGGGCTTTTTCTTGACCCTCGAATGGATACAACAAAAAGCTTTTCTCATAAATAAGATTGAGTTAATACTCGGTGCTTCACTTGATCTGTCGAACATGATGCCGTAACTTTGTCCCCAGGCGGGTCTGTGTTACACAAATTGGTCTGAGACTCCTGCTTTCTATCGAGTCTTTGTGGCTTTCGCCCACCTGTTGTAATTATAACCACATTCACTCTGGACTTGTATTAGGCCAAAAGCCATGTTTGAATTCAAACACGCAGAAAATAAGAAGAAATACATTTAGAGTGGGCTCAATCAAACTGTTGCGGGAGAACAGGGGGTAGCAAGATGAACAACTAATAATGTAGGGGTGTGCGAAATGGCATTAATCTTCTATCACTGCTTATATAATTTTATATCAACGAAATGATACATATTGCAGAAGAGTAACTGTTCTGAAAACTTTATTAAGAAATGGTTTAAAGTAACAATACCGTACTCCATCACATTTTATTTTGATTTAATTGGATCTTTCATACAAACGAAAACAATTGCCTCACATGAGACCCCATTTGAATAAAAAAACAGAAAAACTAAAATTATGCTACAGAGTTTTTGAGAATGTTAATTTAAAGTGTTACAGATTTTAAAGTGAGCCCTTATCATAAAGTGTTTTTTTTAGAAATAACAGAAGACGTGGTTTTTCCTGACAGATTTGTTAATTTTTCCATTTCAAAAAGTTGACAAAACAAAGTCAAAAATGAACTGAAGAGGGGAAAAGCTGCCAAAGCTTAACTAGTAGCTCGGTAACTAACACATCGGGACACCCTATGTTTACTTTGCTACGTGTTTAATATGAGGAAAGTTAGAGTTTAATAATAGCTCAACAAAGATCTGATGTCCAATCGGTTTATTGGCTGTTGAAATCACATGTAAGTAGTGTGGGGGAAACTTCTGAAGCAATTGGAAACAGGACTCAGAGAGACACGAGGAGAGCTGGAGCTTTGATGGCAAACACTGACGGTTTATTTGGAGTTACGGCCGGAGAGTTGACAAGACAGGTGGTGTGCCACGAGTTGACACAGCGGTTGCCAAACCAATTCTGAAGAACTCTTCTGCAGCTCGAGGTTTTAACTTCGGAGTGTAATAATCAACATTCTTTATCAGTGAGACTAAAGCAATATGGACCCTGAATCTAACTAGAGCTGTCGTCCATAGAAAATAATGTGCGCCAGGGAACCTACGTCCCTGAACAGTAAATACCTCATGGCGGCTTGTGCTCTGTCACAGACTGGCAACAACAATGCGCCCCTCGTTAAGAGAGATAGCAGCGATACCCAAGGCCGTAGACCTATGCCATGGGAAAGGAGACAGTGAGAGGAGAACATGATGAACTGTGTCGAAGCTTGAATACCTAAGCAAATGATTCCCCAACAAGTAGAGTTCTTGCTATTTCTTTCCCCGGTCAAACATAAAAACATTTCCTTAAATATCTCTGATTTTTTTGAACTGATGTCCACTGTATCCCCTCTCTTTTTATTGTGCTCCAATGAACAAGGACATGTTATTTCCGTTTTAGAACGTATTTGACTGAGGAGATCCTTTGGTACGATTGTTGGAAACCAAAATACTGACCCGTCGTACTTTCTAAATGAAAGTAAAGAAAGATGAATACTTCACCCTCTGCTGCACATACTGAAGGAGACTAATTTGCTCAGAGCAGTGAATCAATTAGACACACAGTACAATTCCTATTTTATTATTAATTCATCATTTACATAATAAATAAATGCCCAGAGGTATTTTGAAAAATAACTGCTTCAACAATAAAAAATGGTTTTTCTTCTGATAGCAGTCATTGCTATGCATCTCAGTTTTAAATATAAACAACTTTCAATTATAATGTTTTGAACAGAATTATAATTATCTGTTTTTTATGCTGGATGCCAGATGAGTATTGCAGAAGCCTTGACTCAAAATGTTCCCCGAAACCATCTTCTCAGTTTAACATGGATTTCCAAAAGAGTATCAATTTCTCCAACATGTTCCTCTTCAGGTAAATGGCTATTTTGTTTTGGGTTATTATTCCTTCCATGTGATGAGTATGTTATTGTTATAATCGCCCAAAAATAACTAAGGATGATGGCACAAGGATTGGAACTATGAACCCCAGAGATCAAATACGACTAAATATGCCTCTTTTTCTTTTGGTTGATTAAAGCATTTAATTATTCATGGTCAGTGAAAATCTAAAATACATGTAACTGTGTGTTCAGTTCCAGGTCTTTACAAAGCACAAAAGCCTACAATTATAAAAGCAACTATGTTGAGCATGTTTGTATCACTAATTCCACATTTCAATGATGAATAAAATACTGTTTTCAAGGATTTATTAATTAAAATCTAAACAAGAAGTGAACACAATGTCTTAAAAATGTCTTCCTGTCTTTCCCACAGGCTTTTTACTCTTGGTCTCCGCTGTTCTGCAACCAACGATCCTCTGATGTGTAGCTGTTAGAGAGAAAGAAAGACAAGGTTAATATACTCTCATTAAACAACACGTTGTCCCTTAATACAACATAAGTAAAACACAAACAAAATAAAAAAATTATGTGTGCTCAAAAATACTATATTGAGCAACAGCATTACTTATTTTCAAATCCATTGTCTTGTATGCATGTTATACTCTTTAATTAGCCAAAAAGATTTTAAAGCTTTCTAATTCCATTGATCATTGAATTATAGTTATACTGATAATGACCCACGTAAAAAACGGTTAACTCTATTGATTCCCCTGGCCCTAGGGCTTTTAATTATGTCTAATAGGTAATTATTATCATTGTCTACTTACTCTCCGGGATGCAAAGAGGTTCTTCCACCATGTTGCGTAACTCGATTTCTTTCAGCATGATCTTGATCTCACACATGTCATCCTCCTCGCTCCACGAGGTTGAACCAAGATCCACTGCTGACGAGCTGAAGACGTCCAGAGGTCGGTAATCAGCCACCGCCAGAGAACCCCACCAGTCTTCTTTAGCGTCATCCTGCAGAGTTGTTGAGTGTGTTTTACCAGTGCCATCTTTGCAACCCTTATTAAAAAAAGCTTTGGTGAAGCTGATGGGCAGAGGGTTCAGCTGTTCTGTTTTCAGATCCAAATAGGTCCAGATGTTCTTGTTGTCTGCTCTTTTGTCATGAATTGAGGGGAAATACTTGCCAGCAGCCATGTTGCTTGTTGAGTGCATTATTTGTGTTTAGATTCAAACTGGATAACATCATTAGTTCTAGAACATGGACAAATGTTATGTTCAACAACAAGGCGCATGCTTGTTTTGTTTCACAGCGGGTTGGCTGAGTAGGTTGATGCAGCCTATTTGTTTGTAGAGTCTAACTATGCCAGGAGCCTCTTAGCTTTTCTTATCTAGGCTTAGCTATTTGTTGGCCTCGTGCGGTGACTTCCTGGATTCAATTGAACAACCACTGTGTTTTTGCCTGTGAAACTGTAATGTTTCTGAGTGATGTTAAAGTCACCTCCTGTTTACAGAGTTGATTGCCTTTGATTGGACAGAATAAAAAGACATTCAATCGATTTTCACACTGCCAAAATCACTAGCATTAGCTAAGCTAGCCGATATATTAGCCTAGCTAGTGCTATATAATTAAAGTTAAACTAGCTAAATAGTCATTCATATTATGTAGGGAGGACTTTATGTTCAAATATAATGTATATCCATTCCTCGTATTTGTTAGTGGGTAAAGTCATCCTACAATAAGCCTAAAACTATTTGTTCAGCTCTTTGGTTAAAGGTAAATTAAATACACAGATAATAAAAAGTACAAGTTAAGTTATAAGTAGGCAAGGTGTTGGCTAGCTCAGTGACTTAAACGGTCCAAAAATATATATTAGTTGCCAATCTATCTTGAATGTAATCACAAGAAACACTCTCAAAACAAGGACAGGGACTTTTTGGTTTGCATGTGTAAACAAACTAAGAAACAAGGAAATAGAGCTCTCAAAGCTATAGCTACTTTGGAGCTCATCCCACAGCCCAATTGAGAGACTTGTCATTAATTGGTCTATACCTATATATTGTATGTATATATAATGCAGTATTAGGCTTCAATGTGTCATTTAGTAACTTTGTTGGTTGTTAACCTCGAGATTTGTTTTATGTAAAACGTTTACCATGGCTCAAAAGGTTGAAAAACAGTGTGCTAGCTAACTTAATTGTGTTGGCGCCAGAAGCCTGTCTGGCGGGATTTATCGCCCTTTAGGCTGGTTAAATGGTGACCAATAGCTCCCTATTTGTCAGCAGCACACGCAGTGGAAGATGGAGAACTGGAGAATTGGCATTGCGGAGGGTTTTCTTGGAAACTGCTTTTATTCGACAAGGGGAGGAGCAGGTGCAGTGAAGTTGGAGCTGTGAACACATAGTAAAACCACCTTTCTCTCTCTCTCTCTCTCTCTCTCTCTCCCCCCTCCTCTCTGGTCCTTCAGTCGGGTGTTGGGGAGATCTCTCTTGGAGCTGTAGAGGAGAGGTTGACCGTCTCTCTCCTCCAGCAGTTTGTCTGCAGCCTCCAGTCGCCTCATCATGGATTTTGGGACTAAAAGAGTCGCTGGGATTATCGCTCAGGTCGCCCTGCTCCTCTGCAGCTCGTCCGGGACACACGGAGCAGGTGAGCAGGCTGCGCGCTTTCTCCTTTCCCCGGGGGAGAGGGAGCGAGTCCGGGCAGCGCGGACCCGGAGGGGAGGCTCTGAACGGGCACTTCATGTCTCTGTCATACCGCCTTGAAGAAATATAATGCTTCTATGTTTTGAATGCAATTATATTTCATTAATAAGTCTCATTTACCTGGTCTATCAGTCTGGGGAAAAGTGCAGAGTTTTTCTGTTTTTCAAGGGGGGTTACTGCGCTTGAGTTGTTGAGGAGAAATACGGTTTGATGTGAATAATGATTCAATTTATGCGCATTTGTTAGAACCGGATCTGTTTTAACAACGAACAAGATCGTTATTCTTTCAGAAACGTTAACGTACGTGTCGACTGAGTCTTTTGTTTTACTTTGATTCAATGTCGTTTCCTTGTTAAGTTTATTTTACTATTTTAAACACCTGATTCCTGCTGGAAAGCTTTGCATTTTAGGACACAGAAGGCTTGTGATTCACATTGGCATTTAGAAGGTCTCAGCTGTGTGTGTTTATCCTCTATGGGCTGAAATGACACAATTAGAAGCCAGTTCTTGTTTTATCCACTGTGTGCCCAAAACAAGGTTATCTGTTGTCTTTCTGGTTAATTTGGTGCTCAGTGCAGCATGATGGGAAACCTGGGACCGAGCCACGGTGTTTGGCTCACACACCCCAGAGAGTGAAGGTTGTCAGAAGGAAAGGTGATGTGCAGGTTGGAGGCTTGGTTTTGAGACCGAGAGGTTTCTGTTTGGATTCTGTGGTTTATGGCATGTGGAAATACCAATTATCCTCCTCATAAGTGCCTTTGAATGAATGTTTGACATCAAAATGTGTCAGTCGCTGTGTCATTGTGTGAGTGTGAGTTGGGGCGTTGCTGTCATACTTCAATTCTGAAAGAGGAGAGAAAAGGAGTGAAATCTAAGAGGAGAGAAACCGGACATGTATGTACTTCTAACAGATGGCGGGAAAGTATTTTATACCTTCCCGGTTTTACTCTCCTCCTTAATGACACAACAATCTCTTGTCATGCTGTTTCTTGTGCTCTTTTTCGATTCTTCATTCGGCACATTTTTGGCTGTTTTGGCTCTTCTGATTTGGCTGTTAAAGATGTCAATCTGTGCACAATACTATTTCCGTTTCCCACTTCTTCCCAATCCTCACTCGCTTCTCTCTACCTGACTCTTTTTTCTTTTTCTTCTGCTTCTGTCTTTTCTTATCTTTCCTTACACCCACCTGTATTGTCTTTAACCCTCTTAAAACCCATCAGGTGTATTACATTACTTTGCTAATAACTCACATTTGTTTTCATTAATTAAAGAGGACCTCCCAAAATGCATGCTGTCACACTGAGTACATGTCAAATAAAAACACTGTATATCTTCAATGTATAGCGATAGTAATACTATAAAATAAGACTTCTGTAAAATAAGACAACTTTAAGCTACTTAAAATTAAAGTAAATTGCCCAAGTTAAATATTAACGAAGCAACATAATTAGGCAAAAGGTGTTCGACCTTCCTGCTTCAACAGCCGGCTGTAAGAGAGAGAGATTGTGCCTCTACAGTCAGACAGAGAAACTAAGAGGGGATACGTTAGAGAGGAGTGGATATGAAGACATTATATTAAGTCACTATGTTCTTCCTCCATGAAAGAAACATACATCTGCCTTCACCAAACATCTGATTGGCTCCACCCCCCCTGCTGTTTCTGAATCTAACTCTCAGTCGTCTTCTTTCTTCTCTTCCAGCTTCTTTCCTCCTCCTTTATCCTCCAAACACACACGTCTCCATTTCTTTTCCTTCCCACTTTCTTTCTCTTGCCTTGATCTCTGCCCTCATGCTGCTCTATCACTCTTTCTTCCCAATTCTTCCTCTTTTCCTTTCCGGTCTCTACACCTACTTCTTCTTCTCCCTGTTTCATGTCCACGTGCCTCGCGCAGGAACCTTCCCCTCTCTCTCTCTCTGTCTGTCTGCATGCTCCCTCCCGCTGCTCTCTTTCCGCGCTGTTCTTCTGAAGGTTTTTACATTCGGTTTCAGCCGAAAAACAGTGAAACTGTTTGACTCATATTTGCCAGTATTTAACATATTTAGTATTTGTATATCAAAGAACAACCATTTCCTGTAAGCAAATTCAGTTTATTTATACTTTACTTGTATCTGATACCCAAGGTTTGATTAAAGATCCGTCCCATTATAATGAATGCTTTCTCTAAGGACATTCTAGAGGGATTTTCCTCAAATTGGTACAAATGATCACTTTGCTGACTTATAGGTCACTGACCTAATAACTCAAGTACATATGCTAAGTAAGGCAATTTGACAGAATGTTTTAATCTGTGTGGACAACACAGTGAACAATATTGCATATCTTTTTTAAAGGGTCCCTTTCATGCTTTTGAAAAGCCTCAATTGGACTCCTTTGTTTACATCCAGAACATAGTGACATCACTATGTAACACTCATGCTCATAGCCGTGGGAACATGTTTCAAATGGGGGGTGCTGTGGGGATGACATTAGGGCCGGTTTTGACCAATTTGCGGCCCTAAGCAAGATTTTAGCTGGCAATGAAAAACCTCTACAAAACACTACAAAAAGATAAACGTATTGACATGGGGGACAGCTTATATAAAAAGGCTTCAAATGTATTTAGTATTGCATACATATGTTTTAATTGGGGGTGGACGTCACATCCTCTAGGGGGGTCCGGGGGTATTTTACTTTAACATTTTAAAGTAAAATACTTCAATCTGGTGCACTTTGAGCGCCCAATTACTTGAGACTGGATACAACTCTAAACACCCATGTGAAAAAGATCGGTTTGCATTTTATTAATCAAATAAGTATATGAACATAACCAATAACCTACCATAGCCAATAACAAATAAATGTAGGCTAACTTATTTTATTTTTGTGGTTCATTTTTATCTTATTTGACCAGTTAACATTTATTTATGCATATTTTTAAATCTCCAGTTTTAAACAATATTTTTGGTTTACTGTAGTATACATTGGAATGATTTCAAACCTGTTTTTATTTATCCTAATAATTATAAAGGTGTGCCTTGGAAATATTTGTTTACATAAATTGTGATCAAACCGTTTCGACCCACTGAGATAACTTAGACTAAAGTGAACTATCTAAACCCTCAGAGTCCTTTACCTCACTGAGCCTCTCAGTCTGACAGGACAGAACTCTCCCTCCACATTATTGTAGAAACAGCTTCTTATATCCATTAGCGCAGCAGAAGCTAACAACAATCCCCGCCGGTACTGGTGCACCCCCCCCCCCCCCCCCCCCCTCTCTCTCTCTCTCTCTCTCTCTCTCTCACTTTGGCTGTGAGCTGCGGGCGCCTGATAAGCTGTATTATATTTGTATTTAATCTTGTGAAATTGCAGATCCCCTGTCCTCCACCAGGGAGTGCTGCAGCACCCTCAGCACCCCTACTTCCCACGGCCCTGTCATGCTTCCATTGGCTAGCGCTCCAACACATTGTACGTGATAGGCTAAGGGGCGGGACATCTCTAAGCGGTTGACCAATCACAACAGAGCCGGCCAGCTAACCAATCAGAGCAGACTGGGCTCTTGTTTCAGACAGAGGGTGAAAAGAGGTGCTGCAGCACAGGCAGTATGAGAACAATAAAGAGCCTTTTGAACATTAAAGCATGGAGACATGTCCCAGTAGAGACACTACATACTGATTACACCATAAACATGGGAATATCTTTAGCTGTCTTTTATGTTTCCTCTTTTGCGAGTTGAGTTTCTCTCAGTTCTCTCGCTTCTGGCTTTTGAGCCACCAGAAGCAGCATTTTGTTTCTCTTACTCAATTTGCTTATTTAGTTGTTCAAGGAGCATAAACCAAATGATTTCTTAAAGGTTTGCAAAAGCTTTTAGCAAATATGTCTCGTGTTTTTTGTTGTTTTGGTGTGTTTGTTTTTTCTTCTAGATAGTGTATAGTAAGTGGCTTACATTAAACGCCGGGTAGCTACAGCCAGGGGATTTGATTGGCCATTAGTCATAGTGCATTTTCAAGATTCAATATTCTAAGGCAGGGCTATTCAATTACAACTTCAGTTGGGCCAGATTTTATAACAACAAAATTCAGCTGGGCCAGACATTCAGCGGCCTGTAAAAAGCTGGTAATGACACATTTTAAACCAACACATATTATTGCGATTAAAAACATGCCATTTTTATTCATTGTTCATCTAACAAAGGCAAGTCAAAAAGTGCATAAAACACAACAAATTAGCATTAATTTAACAGAATCTGAGGCATCTCAAAGTGCATAAAAGTGCACAGTTTGTAGCATTACATTTATTTGCTTTAGAAGTAAAATATTCAGGTTATTTTTTATGAACCAGACACATCACAAAGTGCATTTAACTGAATACAATAATAGCAGTCTTAATAAATGTCCTCACATACAAAATCAAATTGGAAACATATGACACATGCACATCAAAAAGTGCATTAACAAACAGTTAAAGAGCTCCAATGTAAGAAAAAGAGGTAGTACTGTAACAATACTATGTTTTCACTTTTCTAGTAATAACAAAAAAATCATATGTTTTGGCCACATTTGACCCAGACACATTACAAAGTGCATTTAAAGGAATACAAAAAGAATTGTCAAATCCTTCAGTGCACAAACCCATAACAAGGGATAAGGATAACTAACATATGAATGAATACTAACACTACACGTCTACTATAGTAAACTAGGTGCTTACTATCACCTCATTTGTGATTTGTCATCGCTGACTTTCTCGATGGGAGAAGGGACATTTTTTGTTTTTAACAAGAGCAGTGATTTTTGGCTCATAGGATGTCAATACATTCAAAAGACATTGGTGAAGAGTGCTGTCAGTCAGGGAGCAGCGAGTGCTACTTTTGATTGAGTTCATGTGTGAAAAGCTTGATTCACATTTGTATGTTGATCCAAACATACTGAGCACACAGATCGCTACTTTCTGAACGTTAGGGAACTGCTGTTTTTTGACATCACTCCAAAACTTCGCTGGCCCGTTAGTGTGCTGCTCTTGTGCCATGGTTACGGATGAATGCATGTCAATAAGTTCCAGTGTAAATTTCCCCTCGTCGATGCAGGGGACCACTTCCTTTGCTCTGGTTGATACGTCCCCCTCTATTGCAACAGTGAATGGGTCTCTGGCAAAGCCCATCACCTCTGTGGGCAGAGGCAGAGCAAGTCCATCCAATCGACCGGCAAAGTTCTCTTTCAACCTCGCAATGAAATCTGTCATCACATCGGTGATTTGCGCCGGGGATGTGATGTGTTTGTGGAGCGTCGGAAAATGCACCATCCGACCCGTGCTCAAGTCTGTCGCGAAAAGGTCCAGCTTGCGCGCATCTGCTCCACCAGATCAATGACCGTTTGTCTTTGTTACGCTTCAGAGTTGAGGGAGACATGTTTTAGAGTTGCTATCATAGGACCACCGTTACTAGCACCACTAGATGCACTTTCAAAAAACGTGCTGCGTTGTGGTTTGGTGGTTTCTATGCAACGCAGAGTGTTGCGTTAATGGTCTGTACTAGTGTAGGAATTTGGCCACAGGAGGCTGGGCACTCGGGAGTTGGCTCTGAGCTGCATCTAACCCGCGGGCCGCCATTTGAATAGGCTGTTCTAAGGCTTTATTGTCATAGGCATAGCAAAACAAATCTTAAGTCCAAAGCTCCTCTAACAATATAACAACATTCTGTATAATTAAGACATAAACAGAAAACATATAGGAGCAAGTAGATAGCGCAGGTGACATAATGGTGCGCTAAAAACGGTGGAAAATATCCATGTAAAACAGAATGAGATCTGACAGAATGAAAAATGTAATTCCGTGCCGTGAGTTTTAAATACTTTAAATTGTAATTTGATATACATATTTGGACTATAATCTAGGGCTGCTCGATTATGGCAAAAATCATAATCTCGATTATTTGGGTCAATAATTGATATCACGATTATTAAAAACGATTATCCATTTACTTTGAAAACATCATTTATTGAAAAAACTGTTGATTACCCTGAACTTTAAGTATAATTCAACTGAAAAACCAATAAAAACATATAAAAATAAATAAATAAAATAATCGTCATATTTCGATTATGTGGTTTTCATAATCGTCGCAAGCCAAAATCGTAATTGCGATTAAGCAGCCCTACTATAATCACAATGTAAGTAATTTCATGCAAAGGCTGTCCACCCTTGTGAACAATATAAATGTGTATTTGAACGTTTCCCAATGCCGAGAGTCAAATATTCGGTATTACATAATAGATTCAATCAAATTGAGTCTGAAAATGAGTTTTTAACAGACCTTCCCCGAACAACAATAATTACAGCATTAGAGGTTTCTTTCATCAGACGCTTGTGTTTCTTCTCGCTTTTGCTGTTTATTGCTTCTCTGCTGCGTCTCTAATTGTGCCTCAGAAAGTTTTGCTGTCTTATAACTTGTTTTCTTCTGATTATTTCACGGTTGCTCTGAGCACTGCGGTATTCTGAATGTCTGTGTATTAATTACTGATTTAATTAGCTTTGCTGTATTGTTCGCTGGTGGGTTTCCTCAGATGTAGAAATCCTCCTGATTCTTTGATTAGTTGCTGCTTTGGGTTTCCACTGCTGCTCAACTTTTAAACACGGCGTGGTGCGACGTACACACCGGCCTTGAGACGTGTTGGGATGCAAGCATTGTTGTTTAGTTGACTTATAGAAATGCACTCTGAGTTTTTTGTCATTGCTTTTCAATGCATTACTTTTGGAGTAGTATCTTTGGTTGTAAGCCTGGTCAAGATGCAAAAGACTTTTACTTTAATGATATTTTACTGTTTATGTTGATAGGGATATAAACGTAACCAGAACAAAATGTTACTGTATACCCCCACTAGGGCTGCTCAATTATTCGTATTTTAATCGCAATTACGATTTTGGCTTGCAACAATTATAAAAACAACATAATCGAAATAAAACGATTATTTTTATTTTATTGGTTTTTCAGTTGAGTTATACTTAAAGTTCAGGTAATCAACTGTTAAAAACATACTGTTCACATTTTTCTTTCAATAAATGGATGTTTAAAAGTAAATGGATGATCGTTTTTAATAATCGTGATATCAATTATTGACCCAAATAATCGAGAGTATGATTTTTGCCATAATCGAGCAGCCCTAACCCCCACTGACATAATGCATCATTTAGTCATAATAATTAAACACTTTTCATACACAGGATGCAGCTGATTTAACAATTTGGTCCACAACAAAAAACAAACACAGAATAAGACATTGAATTCATCTCAGGAGTTATAACTTATTAGCACACATGCAGCGTACATGATACATACACAATTCATTTGAATACAAGAATGGGCAAAAGGATGGATACATACAATTATCCAAAAATATAACAAAAAAAGAACCCACTCAGTGAAAGAGAGACAGACATGAGACACAATAAAGGAATCAAACATAATAATGAAAATAATACATACAAAAGACAATTAATGAATAAATACAAATGTAATAAGAATAATGACAATGTGACACTGGTTCAATATGCCTTTGACTCCCAAGCAGCCTTTTGAAGGCGTGGAAGAACAAAATAAAACTCTCAACTTAATTCTCCAAAAGATTGAAGTACAATTATCTTTCATGGTTTTTCTTTTGATGTACCTGTGCTTAAGCGAAGAAAAGTCAACGACTGTACACTTCAGTTCTAAGAATGCCTCTCAAGATCTTTCTCAGCACTTCGTGTGTGTGTGTGTGTGTGTGTGTGTGTGTGTGTGTGTGTGTGGGGGGGGGGGTGTGGGGGTGTGGGTGTGTGTGTGTGTGGGGGTGTGCGTGAGTGTAGGTGGATGGGCTGATTGTGATAAAGTAATGAGAGAGAGAACAATGTCACAGTGTGCTGTTCCCGGTTGTTCACATTATAATAGGGCTTCTGAAGAGGCTCCTGTGGGTTCAACGTCTCCCACGTCTATCATGATGAATCCGTCTGTGTGGGATTGCTGAACATTGCAAGGTGGTCTTCAAAGAAGCTCTTGCTGTTTGATTCTGTGAAGCCAAACCTATGATTAACTCAAATTGTTCATGTGTCAAATCACCATACACAAATGACCATTTCCTGTCTTTCAATCTAGGAATGTTTTAGTGCTTTAATGATATATTCTCAGGTAAGACATGTCAGTGTCTCCCCTAGCTTTACTGCTCTGGGGGGGTGCTGCCTGAGCGGGGAGTTGGGGGGGGGGCGGGGGGGGACTGGAGCAGAGAGAGGAGCTGTGGATTATTGTTATTGATGAATGCATCAGTGTTTCTTAGCTTCAAAAACACTAAACTCACAACTTAAAATGAAAGCGTTTAGTTTATTTAACTTCTTATCTTTATTTAGAATTCTGTGCTAAAGTGCGTGAGCATTTTTTCGCTTACGGCCCGTCTACACTACAGGCATCAACAAATCTTGAAGCTGGGCGTGTCTGAAGCTTGGCGATTTTTTTGCGAGCAACGCGACCAACAACCAATCACATGAATCTCCCGCCCCCGAAATACAAAGCAATAGCAATGTTAAAACGAAGTAAACTGGATATAAACTCTCCAAACAGGTGAAAAAACTACCAGTTTCACCCACTGTCTCTGCCACCTCCCTCCATGCCTGGTTCCTCCGGTTTGTTTCCCGGTAAATAGTTCTGGTCGTAAAGAACCGGGTGATTTGCTACCGTAATATCTCGTTTGGAATATGAGGAAATGAACTGCAGTCTGGCTCTCCCAGCTTGCACGCGGTTTGATTGGCTAGCGCTTGCACTGGCGGGATTTGCATAAACGGGATTTGATCGGCTGATGCCAAGCATCGTGCCTCAAAAGTTGAACATTGTTCAACTTTTGATGCCGATAGATGCTCGTGATGCTTGCAAAGCCATGCCATGCTCCCCACAATGCAGTTCGGCGAAGATTAAAAATCTTCTACGTCACCCCATTCAAGTGAATGGGCGAAGCGTTGAAAGCATTTTTCGATGCCTGTAGTGTAGACGTACCGTAAATGCTAATTCAGAGGCTTGGTATTACCCTGTTGTTTTGTTTTGGTAAAAATGGTTCATATCTTCAGTTAGCTGAGATTCTTCCCGTTAATCTGGTGCTACACATTAATAGTTTCATAAATGTTAAGAAGCCCTGAGAGACACAGTCTCGAAAAAAAACTGTGGGGGGGGGGGTCCACTGGGGGGACCGCTGTGCTTAAGAGGTTAATAAAAGAGCACATGTTCAATGCGAAAAGTGACAGTAGATATAGATTAGTTATAATTTGGTGCTATATTATATATATAAAAAAATAATTAATAAAAAAATAGTCTTCATGTTTTAAATTGTATCTACGAGTGAAATTGCATTCATTTGGAGTCGAGTTTCAGTCCGCCTCATGAAACTATGTCTAATATTTACTCTCTTTTAGCTCCGCTTTTGGTCTCCTCCAACTCCTCAGGGAAATATCTGGGTCTTCAGCTGCTAAATGCTCCACTGTGTTCACCAGCTAGTTGCTAACATTGTCTAACTTCTAATTATAGTGAAGCAAAACAGTAAAGTAGAGGTAAGGAAAACCAAAAAAAGCTCAAAACAATAACATATAAAATAACAATTTGAACTAATGTTATAATTTAAAAAATAGTATTTAATGCAGCTTTAAGCCCTGTTCTTTTCTCCATGCCTGTCCTGCATGCTGTACACCAAACTGCTCTTAGGAGATTCCAGAATAGGGATATCATTAATTCAGTGTATCGATCTCCACAGTGATGCCACGCCCAGCCTCTATCATGCCATCAGATTTGAATTAGAATCAAACAATGAGGTTACCATTACCCCTCGTAAGGTTTGTTCGTACCTTAGGGTTTTTTATCACTAAACAGATGCACACAGATACTTAGGTCGATATTGACAAAGGGGGATTCAGGATGGATCGATAAGGAGAGGACTAGTCTGCTCTCTGTGGGGAAGAAAGCGATTGGAAAGATAAGTCAATGAAGCTGGGAAAAGAAAAACTAAAGAATCGTAACAAATCCTTGAATATATCACACTGAAGGCAGAATCGGTGTCTAACTCTTTATTTATTGTCAAATAAGGAAAGGATTGAGAATGTGTTTGCAGCCTGATTTGCTTGACTAGATAAAAGGGAAACATTGATAAACATGACCTCTTTAAAGGTGAAGGATGTGCAGACACATAGGCTCTACACCACATTCACGAAATCACATTGAGGGTTTGCATTGAGAGGACAGATACATCCAAAGCATTGTCATCAGAAGCTGCAGAGAGACAAATTAAAACCTCATCCCCTTGAGGAAAAAGCTTTTGAACCCAGAGGACAAAATGCTATTTCAAATCCGTAACCCAAAAACAAACCTCAGTTTCCTGAAAGCAAAAGGTTGTCCTTCAGCTATGTATTCCCCCAAGAGCCTAAAGTACATCATTCACTTAATAATCGCCAACTCTTTTCCCCACATTTCATTTGTTTCCAGCGCCGGGGGCAAGGTCTGGCTCAAGCTATTTATCAGAGAGAATTCAAGCTAAAATACATCCTGAGAGGCTTGATATTTGTGTTTCTCCGCGCACAATGATTCAGCCTCTAAGCAGCGCGGCTAAATCACTTCTGTAAGTGGAGCTGCTTTGTATCCCTATTTACAAGAGACAATGGACTGTCCAGTTTATTTGCTGTAACGCTCAAATCAGGTGCGGCCAATCAAAGCTGTAATATGAACTTTTCAACAGCAGCTATTAAACAATATCAATTCAGACAAAGTCGTAGCACTGACGGGCAATGTTGGCCATAAACAAACTCTATTAGGTTACACAAACACAGGTTTTTCATTAACATATTTAGTTGTTCATTTGAACAGTTCTCCTTGGGACCTATACCAGAATATCTAAGAAGAAGCGTAGCTAGCTGGAGCTACGATAACAACTGTGAGAAGACAATACACAGAGTACTTAATCGTGTGTGTGTGTGTGTGTGTGTGTGTGTGTGTGTGTGTGTGTGTGTGTGTGTGTGTGTGTGTGTGTGTGTGTGTGTGTGTGTTGTGTGTTAGAGAGAGAGATGACACACACACACACACACACACACACACACACACACACACACACCATATTACCAGAATCTGGACATACACATATTTCAACACACTTTCAATATCATTTTGATTTGATGGATTATATACAATTATATTATATTGTACAAATGTATATTCAATTATCTTCAGCTTCTTCCCTGAATTTATGTGACATAATATTGTTAACATGGCACTGTTACTGTTAGCGCCTTTTACAATGTGATTTGGCAATTCTGTGTTTTGATATGGCCATACCATTAAAGCTACGGTAAGGATGAGGTGGAAAGTGACAAAAGTCAATTGAGTTTTTGAGTTCGTTTAGAAGTTTTTTAACTACATTTTGATCCAGTTTGTTTTTGTCAATGATAATCAAGGTTGATATCGTCGCAGTCTGTATTTGATGACGTCAACTGCCTTCAAGTTATTGGAAAAAAGGATTGTCGAGGACATTTTTTGTTATGGTGTTTTTTATCAAATGAACACGATATACTTGTTTCAATCGTGTATTGCCTAATGTGAAACCCCGCATTTACTAGAAGATAATGACAGTTTAGAGAGCAGCGGTATCAGCCAGGAAAAGCAGTTTTCTCCGTCATCATTTTCAATTCACTTTCCTTTCTCTCATCAGTATTTCCTGAGGTGTTTATCTCCGCTCCGAGCTGGTCTCGAGCCACTGGAGTGTGCTATAATCATAGCCTAATGACAGATAATCTGAAGAACACTAAATGACTTTTAATCCTAGCCTAATGACGGAGAATAGCACTGCACCCCCGCTGTGTGTCTGAAAGTGCTGATCTGCATTTTCAGCCTCGCTTCTAGGCGTTTTAAGTGACTCACTGGTTTCTCCGAATCACCACTTTTCAAACTCGCAACTAATGAAATGTACACTTTGATGTCAGTTTACTTTTTGAAACTTGCCTGAAAGTCAGATCTAAACAGCGGTTAGTGAGTCAGAGTCAGGTGGAACATATTAATATTCAGACAGCTTCTGCCCCGTTGTCCTGTGATTAAACTTCATGAGGGGTGACATGATGGACAGGTAATCACATTTTATTTTCCTTGAACTCGGTGACCAGTGTCTCAGCTCATTACACTGCAATATCTGCATGCTTTGGTTATTTACATGCCCAGTGTTGAAGAAAGGGTTTGATTATTCACCGGCTGCAGGCTATGGAGGGATTTAATATGAGTTACAGTAAATTATTGAGATGCTGGAGGCTGAGAGGCAAATTCAGGGGTGTTATTACTCACCCATTGAAGGCTATTCGTTGCCCTAAGGAAGAGTTTGTTATTTAAACTCTGCAGGCTCCAGGCGAATATTACGGTCGCTTGATTACATCTCTGAGCTCATAAAGTATCCCTCATCTTACCCAGGATTAATCCGGAGAGCGGGAACCAGAGTTTATTTCAGGTATGGCTTTCTCTCGTGTGAATTTATTGCTGAACTTCGTGTTTGCTCTGAGAAGAACAGAGCCATCGGGGCTTCCGGTCCTATAAGATTCATGAGAGGGCAGCATCAGCGAGAGCAAGGATGAGGAGAAAGGAAAGTCTCCCTTCATATTTCTTCTTTAGTGTCATTTATGGAAATGTGTGAAGGCAAAGTGGAGCCATGACTGGGAACAGATGAAGTCAAGGATACAGAGCCTCTAGTCATGAATCTACATTTACTGCATCAACCCAGAAACATGGAGTTAAGTGAGGAGCAGGCCATCCATTTGATATCTGGACCTGCTGGACGGCTTTATTTGTTCAAGGCCGTCCCCAGAAGAAGTCTGGCTGCCCGAAGAGGGAAGCCATTCATCAAATGGAGCTGGCGTTATAGAAGATGACTTGCTGTCGCCCCAAATATCAGCGCTCATCTGCTAAGGTCACGATACTCCATCACTCCCAGACAGTAGACTCAAACAACAAATGATCGTATACGTACAACTCTATTTGCTCCAGCGGGTACATTAGTTAGGACTGCCGTATTTGGATATTTTACTGGAGAAATCAAACTCACCAACTGTCTGCATTAGTTATCAAGGTCACCGGGCTCTTTCAGTCTCTATTACAGTAGGGATTAGACCAGGGGTGGGGAACCTCCGGCCTCCGGACCGTATACGGCCCACGTGACCATTTGGTACGCCCTCGAGGTAATTCATAAACACACAAAATCAAAGAAAATGAAAGAAATCTAGACCGCAAAATAACTAAACAAGAGTGCCTATTTTTCCAGGCCAAGGTCAGGGTCCTTGAACACAACACGAGCCTAACGTGTCATCACGTGGTATATGTCTCGTCTGACAGGGGTTTAGAGCTGAAGGAGAGCACCAGATCGTCGCTCCGGGACTTCACACTTCACTGTTTTAGGTCCACTTTTATTCTCCATCTATATCAATAGTTTAGGCGAAAATGTCGATGGAGCAACCTTACATTTTTATGCGGACTATACCGTGATGTACTGTGCAGGTCCCTCCATTAAGGAGGCTGTTGTTGAATTGCAAGCCATTTTTAACATTATTCAGACTCAGCTCTCTGAACTAAAGCTTCTTTTAAATGTTGATAAAACCAAGGTAATGCTCTTTTCAAAAGCTAAAAAGACACCAGAGCCTGTTTTAGATATTGTAACTACGCAAGGAATAAAACTTGAAGTGGTTACCTGTTCCAAATACCTTGGTATCTGGCTTGATGATTGTCTCTCTTTTAAACGTCATGTCAATAACCTGTTTAAAAAACTGAGGGTTAGGCTAGGTTTCTTCTACAGAAACAAGTCCTGTTTCTCGCTTGAGGCCAGGAAAAGGCTAGTCACTGTGACCTTTTTACTATGGTGATTTGATCTATATGAATGCACCTGCCAATTGCCTGGTCAAGTTAGATGCTGTGTATCACAGTGCACTGAGATTTGTGACAAACTGTAAAGCCTTAACCCATCACTGTACCCTGTATGCAAGGGCTGGTTTGCCTTCACTAATTGTACGGAGGCTCAGTCACTGGTACATTTTTATATATAAAGCCAGGAAACTTCCATCCTACATCTGCTCCCTGATCTCACGGCGAATTGTAAGTGGATACTGCCTGAGATCGAATGCTGTAGTTTTATTAAATGTGCCAACTGCTAGGACTGTCTTAGGGAAGATAGCATTTAGACGCGCAGCTCCACTGTCTTGGAATAGTCTGCAATTGAAATGGAAACTGAGCAATCTGGTGCCACTAAATGTTTTTAAAGCTCGGTTGGATGCTACTCAATCGGAAGCTGTTGGTACCTGTTCATGTGGATAGTTATGTAAATTGTAATCCCTGTAATGTTGCTGTAAAATGTCCTTTTGTTGTTCTGTTTATATTTTTTATGTTTCATGTGGAACCTACTTGAGCAGGTCTCCCTTGAATAAGAGATCAATGATCTCAATGGGATACACCTGGATAAATAAAGGTTTGAAATGAGAAGCCGTACACATACATTTGCACAGATATGTCCATATCTTTCTGTTTGGGTTGTCATGCCACACCGTGCACGTGCATGCATACGTGAGTCATGGTAAGATATCTGGATTAAGAGGTTGCTTTTTCTTTGCACAGCATGAAAGAAAGGCCAAATGAATGGGCTCTGATTTTAGTTTTTTTAAGCAGAGCTCAATAATTTGTACGGCCCTCGGAGGATGTTGAAAAAATTGAAAAGGCCCTCGAGAGGGAAATGGTTCCCCACCCCTGGATTAGACAGACTGTCCTTATGAAGGAACGTTTATACTGCATATTATTCACGAGAATGTTCAGTGGGGTGCTAGAAAGTATTGTCAGTTCGATAGCTTGTATGCTAAACTTTTAGATTGGAGTAGCGTTACGGAAAAGCTTTGCCATTGTAAATATAAGCAACAAGATTTATCCTCGTGGGAGAGAAGATTTCATGAACTCAGACTTATAGTTTTCTATAGTGTAAAAAGTAAAAGGTTGAACATTATACCTCTTGAAATGTCAAAAATAACAAGGGGGTATGACCATAATTAGTCCATTGATAAGAAAATGAACTAATAACTACCTAAACACACGTACAATCTTTAGATCTTATGATAAAACTAAGTTTAACATCGAGATAAAAGAAAATCTCAGGAAAAGTCTAAAAGATGTCACCAATTTCTTCAAATCAATCAAGTGTCTCTTCAAACGGCTGCAGATGTAATCAGTGTTGTGTAAATGTAGTAACGGGGGAGACGCTGTACTGTTTGCATGTGAGTTTACTGGAGCACGTTGTCTCTCCTGGATGAGATTCAAAGTGTCGTACGATTGAAAAGCGACAGAGAAAGTTGTTACTAGAACACAAATAAAGGGATTGTTAAGAGAAATGTGAAGCCTGGCTCCTCTCTCTCCCACACACCGGACCAATCCCTGCAGGAAGTGGGTGTGAATGTCAGATAGCACAAGAAAGCAATCTTCGCCCCCTCCCGAGTGGAAAAGGTGACTCTCAGACACATCAGGAGTGAGAGAGCGAAGTGTTCAGGGCTGTTGCACTTATGTGAAAGACCTTTGTGGCTGAATGATTTGAACCTTTGGCGGAAATGTTGGACGATGTTTTTCTGGTTTTAGTAAAAACCTGAGGCTAAAAGTGATATTTTGTAAAACTCGCTTTTCTCAATCTTTTTTCCCTCATTGGACATCACCACTTTCCCTATATGCAGTAGAGTAGTGACGAGGGGGTGTTTTTGATACAAACACGTTTTGTTCAGCCAGATCATTTCCACATGTTAAGAGCACTGTTATGTTGTAGTTGCAATTAAATCCCTGGAAGTAAATAGCTAAGATACTGTATAAGGCTGCAAACAAACTTCATCACAGTCACATGACTTCATGGGACCACCGCTAAGCTAAAGGCGGCTAATGTTCGTAAATGTTACGTTTATTCTGGTTTGTTTTGTGTTTTAATCTTTTATTTTAAATGTATTTATTTTATGTTTTGTGAGCTGAGCTGTGGGATGTTATATTTTATACATCTCTCTGTACAGCACTTTGGTCTGGAGGTTTTAAAGTGCTATATAAATAAAGTTGGATTGGAATGTTCGGGGTGATGAGTGGTCTCGTTTAGCCCTCTTTTTAGAAACAGCCATTGTACGTTACGAGTACGAGTTGTGCTGATATATTTCATGTTATAGAACAAAACGTGAACATCTCTGAAGCTTGTGATAAACACAGACCTTATTTTGGGATTCAAACAAAAAAGTCATAAAAAAAACGCTGACTTTTAGACAAGGGAACAGGAAGTGCTTCAATGTTAACTTATTTCCAAGTGAAGGACTCATTCCTGCATCACTCTATTGAAAGCTTTTGAGCCCCACATTTTGCCTCCTGACGCTTTGGGTCTGCTTCAATGTTTCCATCATCCCAACGCAAGACCTCCAGAGAACACATCATCAGTGTGTCTACATCGCTCCGTGCGCCACGGTTCAGGCTCGTAGGTGTTTACACTCGGAGATAGATGCTGATCACAGCCTAACATCCTCTCTGTTGTGTATTTTTATGAACCCGGTGGCCACATCTCTGCAGGCGGCTGCTGTACAGCGACTGCTGATGAGAGGAAGCACAGCCGCTCACTTTGCATTAGAGAGGAGGACACAGCTGAGTCAGTGGCCATTAAAAAAAAGTGTACGGCTGAATTTCTACTCAACAAGACAGTTTAACCAAGCTAAGCACTAAGGTGAAAACGAGGTGGGTGGGTGAGCAGTGTGCGAGAGAAGAAGGGGAATATAAAGTACGAGAGGGGTCAGAGTCTGCAGGCTGTCTGCTCGTAGTGTTCCCTCTCCGCTCCTCACAACGGCTGACATTTCTACTGCCTTTCCCATTTTACCCCTCAATGACTCTGCAGTGTGTGTTTGTGCCACCATCTGCTTTCTGGAGGGATAGCCTCACATCGTTGACGAAGACGTAGGCAGAAGAGGTGTAGGGAAGGATGACAGGGAGGACAGCAGGTGTGAAGGAAAGGGAGAATCTTAGACAGGAAGAGAAAAGAGCAACTTTAAAGATGGGTGACGATGGAGTGGAAGGAAAAGCAGAGGGGTGTGTGTGAGGGCAGGAAGGAGAAATAGTATCTAATAGTTTCCCCTGTCTGTTTCCCTGCTGTTGAAGTCTCAACTGCCTCTACAATGTCACCCCCGCCGGCTTTTAAGGGTGTGTGTGTGTCTGTGTGTGTGTGTGTGTGTGTGTGTGTGTGTTTGTGCGTGCGTGTGTGTGTGTGTGTGTGTGTGTGTGTGTGTGTGTGTGTGTGTGTGTTTGTGCGTGTGTGTGTGTGTGTGTGTGTTCGGGTTCAGACCCAAGAGTACTGAGTTTCTTCACGACTGCACTGCCATAGATATGAATGCATGGCTAACAAAAGTGAACATTGAAGGAACAGCGTCACTCTATGGACGGGAATTAAATCGGATCATGTGATTGTTGTGGATTTTCCCATGATGGTTATTTCAGATACAGCTCTCCAATGTCTTCTAGGGCTGCTCGATTATGGCAAAAATCATAATCTCTATTATTTGGGTCAATAATTGATATCACGATTAATAAAAACGATCATCCATTTACTTTGAAAACATCCATTTATTGAAAAAAAAATTGAACAATATGTTTTTAACAGTTGATTACCCTGAACTTTAAGTATAGTTCAACTGAAAAACCAATACATTTAAAAAAAAAAAAAGAAAAAGTGTTTTATTTCGATTATGTTATTTTCATAATCGTTGCGAGACAAAATTGTAATTGCGATTAAAATATGATTAATTGAGCAGCCCTATCTTCTACCCATGCCATTTCAATAGTTTAAAGCTAGTTCATATTTATTTATGTGAAATGGATCAAAGGATTACATGTACATGTACATTATCATGCCACTCTTACTGAGTGTTTATTTCCGCCGACAGCTTTATCATTTAGTCTCCCCACTCACATTCATTGACCATTGATACGATGGCCTCGTAAGAACTCAGATGCTCAATTCCGTTGCTTGGTAATATTCTTTATTGTAAAGAAACCAAAGCTATCAATAATGACTACTAGGCTCTACTAGGATTCTCCATAGAATCACTAGGTTCTACTAGGTAATGTAACATGGATCTCTGGCAAACAGGCATGGAGATAACGACATCACAAGACGAACCAACACCAGACAAAGGGAGAGAAGGACTAAATATACACATTAGGTAATGGGGCACAGGTGGACACAATCAGGGGCAGGAACAACAATCAGTCCAGCAGGTGTCACACGGACAGGACAGCGCTAAAACCTTACAACCATAACGAGTGACGTATCTCATTGCAGGCAACTTAAAAGAAACACTTTTCAAAAATCTGCTTAAAATGGCCTTTTCCATCGTGACGTTATAGTTTCAATTGCAGATGAAACTATCTGGCCAAATGAGATTATTTTAAAGAAACGTCTCCTTTCAAATAAAGTAATAAATCAAACCGAATACTAAAACAAAAATGTATGTCCCAATTATAACTCCATTACAAAAGGTAAGCCCTCATTTAAACCCTAAAATGACATAATGTTAGCACATCATGTCCCATTATTTTAACAAATCTAAACATTACATTAGTAGCATCTAAAAATCACTCCATATACTTTACTACACTAAATTAAGAGTTGGAAATGGCCCACAATATCAAGGCAGTGCTCACCTTGGAGTTGAGCATTAAGTGTCTTCTATGTAGAGAGAAGTTAATGAGATTTTGTTCATATCTTTTGTTATTTTGCAGCTATATTGTAAACAAATTCCCCGTATTGAAGTGGACTCAGCCGGCTTCTCCTCAGGGAGCAGAAAGTAGCTGCAGGGACTGTGCAGGGCTTGACGGGTCATTTCCTAACAGCTTGATAAATCCTAACCCGGAGAAACCGACCGTATAGAAATCAAATTTCTGTGAAGTGAATTATCAACTCGCAGATCAGATTCTTCAAACTGCAGGGAAAAGATTACATTTAAGACAGGCAGAGGACAGATGTGTGTAATACTGTTCTGGACCCGTGCCACCTGCAGTCCTTGGTGTGAAGTTGTTTACCACTTTTATTTGTTATCTAGTGCAAAAGATCCTGCGAGCTGAAAGACAATCAGTGGTTTCTGGAAAGTTACTACCCCGGCAGCCATGATCTCATTGGACTAAAGTTTTTACCCTATCAGATTGTTCTGTGACCAACAAGCTATGACAAGATATTCACCACCATGCCCTATATTTCTGACCACCACCCTAATTGGGGGTATGTCTCGAATTTCCCCCAGCTTTTCCCCAATTACACTTCCCTATGAAGGTTCACTAGTTCAGAGTAAAAGTGCTGCATCGGCGACTGTCTCCAAAACTTCTGAAAAAGACGGAAACGTTTGATTTATTTGAAGACGTGTCCGTAGCCTTTGTGTTTCCAGCCCCGAGGGAATCTCAGCTCTCAGAGTTTGATAGGCGGGAGAAGATGGGGGATATCAAATCATTTTTTTTTAGAGGCACTTATCTTCTTATGTTTCCTGAGGGAAGATGACTATAAAGTATTATAGGCATACATTAACGCTGGTACTAATAGTGGGTATCAGTCTGATGCTGGGCTCATATACTTGTCATCGTAATCATAACACTTCTTCGATATAACCGCACTTTATACCACTTTATGTCAACATGACGTAAGTAGGTAGGCGGAGAAGGGACAATGTCAGCACTTTTTTTATATATTAGGATAAACAGTGCTGACATAAGTAGAGCACAGTGCAATCTATGATCTGTTGAATTGTCAAGAGGATGGTGGAATACAGCTCCTTTAACAGAAGCAGGAACCAACACAGTGAAAGTTAAGAGCAGCTTGAAATGATAGCAGCTGGAAACGGCAATAACCATCGCTGCACCAAACACTGCTACACTGGGCAGTAACAATAACAGAAGCTTTTACCAAGGACAGTGCAAAGACTTATGTCCCTGTGTTCCCTCCAGAGGGAGTTTTCTCTCCCACACACTCCCCCCCTCCTCACTGAAAAGCCTCCAATGGACTCCTTTGTTTACTTCTGTCACTGGGGAGTTAACAAATGGTGATTTTCCACATCGGCACAAACGTAATGCTGATACCTTTCAGCATCATTCAGTACTGCGGACCGTGAGAGGATGTTTTGCTCCCATTTTGTAGATGAAAACAGAAACAAGCTCACGGCTGGTAATGCAGAGAAACTTCCTTTAAAGGTGGGGTAGGTAATTTTGGAGAAACCAGCTCGAGTGCGCAAGAATTTGAAAGTACACGGCGGGAACAAATCTGCCACTTCCTTACAGAGCCCCTCCTCCAACACACACGAACACACACATGACCAATGAGGGCACGAGATAAGTTTGTGCACAGATGGAAGGCTGACAGGCAGGTAGGCCATCCAGTTACTTTAGCCGGGCCGGCTCAGATGATTGGTCGTGCTTTTTACAGCGCCACGGCTTCCACAGATGACATTTGTTTATGTATTTTTTGTCAAAGCACTTCAGATATTCATTGCTATCGGGATGTTAAGAGCATTCCATGGAATATAACAAAAAGTGCATCTCGAGCCGGTTTCTCAAACTTACCTACCCCACCTTTAATTACTTCCTCTAATTTTCCCAAAAAACTTCCCCGACAAAAGAACACCATACCTACTGGCACTGAAATCCACTGAATGTGTAACTGGTTATATTTTATGACATTGTCGCTGGCAGTACAAAGAAAACACAAAGCTAAATGCTCAAATGTCAGAAACAGCATCATTATGTGTTACAGTCAGAAAGTAGAGGAACATTGAAACTCGTCAATGTTTGAACTGTACTGGTATGAGGAAGTAATCTTTAGTAATACTACTCAGTATCATGGTGCATCAAAAGTGGTGCATCACTTCAGTAGATGCGGCTCTTAGTTTGTGGTTAAGTGAGGCTGTTAAGAGGCTGTATTTCACACACACACACACACACACACACACGCACGCACGCACGCACGCACGCACGCACGCACACACACACACACACACACCACACGCACGCACGCACGCACGCACGCACACACCACACACGCACGCACGCACGCACGCACGCACGCACGCACGCACGCACGCACGCACACACACACCACACACACACACACACACACACACACACACACACACACACACACACACACACACAGTGAGCTTTGGTAGCAGCCCGTTTCTCACCTCTGGAGCTCATATAAGACGTGTGTTATTGCACTGCAGAGGTCCCCGTGCACCAGCTGTTCTAGTGAAGCTGTGGAGGGGCTGCTTTTCTTGCTTTTCTCCGCTGTGATCTTCAGAGCTCCGATGTTCTGCTGGTTACTGGAAACACGTTTCACCTCAGCCCTCAACGGGAGCTTATAGGTTATCGAGGTTTCTGCGAGGCCTTTAAATAAACAGGGTGAGGAGGTTCTGCCGTGAGTTGATGAATTGGGCCTCTGCGGTTTAGCCTCAGCAGAAACACCGTACGCTCGGGTCACGCTGCCCAGTATCGGCGCTTTTATTGAATGAGTGTGAGATTTAAAGGCATCTTAAAGGTACGTTGGGTCAGAGGTAGACAATGATTCTGCCTGTCACCCACTGCAGAGCCAATAAGAGGTGGAAACATCGTTTATCACACGCTTTCTTTAGGAATGCTCACCTGGCTTCTGGCACATTTAATTGTTTATTGATAAATCATGACTTAGTAGACCTCGTGATAACCAAACAGTAAACCAATCAGAACATGTATTCTGCAACTTAGGGTGACTTTTAGGGCTGTGCGATTATGGCAAAAATCTTAATCACGATTATTTTGGTCAATAATTGATATCCCGATTATTAAAAAAATGATCCATTTACTTTGAAAACATCCATTTATTGAAAGAAACGTTTGAACAATATGATTTTAACAGTTGATAACCCTGAACTTTAAGTACAATTCAACTGAAAAACCCCAAACAAAATAAATAATAATAATCGTTTGATTTCGATTACGTTGTTTTTGTAATCGTTGCAAGCCAAAATCTTAATCGAGATTAAAATACAATTACTTGCACAGAGACTTTCTTACGTTGTTGATGTTACAGCACTGGTCAAACTATACAAAATATAATATTGCATAATCTTTGGAGTCAGTATTTCAATATCAACAGCGTTACAGAAGCAAAGGTTAACTGCAGATATAAAGCAAGCAGGGAAACTACATATTAAATAGAAAGATACCTGCAAACGGCTTCTAGCTGACAGATATCCTGCCTTTCACACCAGCCCAAACAAACTCAAACATATTGGCAGATACAATCAGGTGGTTTTCAAAGTGTCATTTATGATATACAGTAGGGGATGTATTGTTTAGTTTCAAGCCTGAGTCCTGAAACAAACGCTCATGAAAGCACCAGGGAGAGAGCACACTGTTGTGATATGATTAGCCAAATGTCAGACAATACTATATCCAGTCTCAAACCACAATCTGAGCGTTGCGCTGCATTTTGATGTTTGGCTCGCTCCAATTAAAAAGACAAAAGGTGCAGCGTGCTGCTCCGACTCTCATTTGCATTAAAACCGTTTGCAGTATAAGCTCCTCTGCTCGTGCAACGTTTCCAATCTTATGAATCGCTGGTGTCCAATCCAGGGCTTTACCTTTTAAATAAATTAGATTTGCCGAGCTGCTTGGATGATGTGAATATCTGTGTTGTGTGTTTTATCAGAGTGAAAGAAGAAAATTGCATTTTGTGCCAAACAGTTTTTTCCCGTGGAGACTTGTTGCTCCGCTGCTCTCCATTAAGAGACACTTAATATATTCAGATTAGTTACTTAGTGCATCGGGTGGATTGGTATTCTATGATATCTCCTCCTCGAGACATTAGTCCCAGAGATCTAGCCTGCAGCCTTCCCTCTAACTCTGCATCATTGTAACTCAGTTTTCGGCATTTAGTCTAATTCAGGGGTCTCAAACTCAAGGCCCGGGGGCCAAATCCGGCCCGCGACTTCATTTCATGTGGCCCCGCAAGAGCTTGCAAAGAATATAATGCGTTTATTATATGGTTACATGTCACTTTACAGAAGCAGGTTGCCCGTAAACTACATGTCCCACAATGCATCTTGTTTTATGACATGCACACTGAAGAGACTTGCAATTATTTGCCCTGGACTTCTGCTTTCAGACGCAGTTGATTACTAAGTTATTATCCTATCCGATAATAATCCAATTCAGAGGCAATAATGTCATATAATACATTATTTTATATATATCTTATATATAGTTACAACCGGCCCTTTGAGTGCATCCTTTATGCGAATGTGTCCCGCAATGAAATTGAGTTTGACACCCCTGGTCTAGTTGCATAGTGAACCCGGAAATGTTGAAAACCCCAACGTTTTATGACAGGAATGTATAGTACAGGTCCCCAGCAAGCTGCCGGATGATAACTTGCATATGTTGGGCAATTTGCACAATTAGCATAAGTTTAGTTAATTAGCATGAATGGCATCATAGCCCATGTGAACATGTGGTTGATTAGGCCGATTTTCACTACCATGGGTAATGTTGCGATCATTGGATATAGAGGGCACAAGATGACCATTATAACCTCTACTGTGGACGATTTATTTTCAAATAATTGGCAATCTGTTCAATCCAACTGATCCAGAGTCCCCTAAATCATCCAGATCCACCCAAAATGAATCCAAATCCGCCCACCGAGAAAACACATATTGGCATTTTTCATCCTGAATGTCGGAAATGGACTCAGCATCACAAATGAACCCAAAACCACTCCAAAAGTGTCAAGCATTTGAAAACTATTGCCCATATAGGCTTTCATAGTCATTCATGCTAATTAACGCAACTTGTGCTAATTGCCCAACATATGCAAATTAGCACCCGGCAGTTTCTATGTGCCTGGGACCCGTACTGTACATTTCTATCATTAAACTTTGGGGTACTTAACTTTTCCGGGTTCACAATAGCACTCTATGAGCTGGCAACTAGACTCTTTAGCGGTGTTTTTACTAAACCCAGGTGCCAGCTTGTTATTTCTGCCTTGTCTGCGTTTGTGTGCGTCAAACCTGGCCAGAGATGAAGAGATTTTAAATGCTGCTGTCGCTGCTTTTGATCACTTGATTTGGTTGATGTGTGCCTCCCACGCAGCCTCACACAGACAGAGGAGGAGTGTGTGATCCTTTCCGAGGCAGCGGAGTGCCGTGTGCACCCGGGAGCTGTGTGCACGGATCTGTGTGTGTGTGTGGGCTGTGTTCTTGCAGATTGTGCTTTACATAATGAGCTTATTTTCTAGCTGGGTAGCGGCTGAAGGCCACAAGGAATGAACATTATGCAGGAGTGTGTTTGACAGCTGGGTGGAGAATTGGGAAACAAAATATTTCTGTAGTTGTTAAAAGCAGTGAGGAGTGGGAAAGTGCTGAGCTGCTCACTTTAAAAGCTGTTAGGATGGATTCTCCCGTTGAGAGAAAGGGCAGATGAGTGACTTTTCAGGCATTGTGGGACGTTGATATTAATTAAAAGATAAAATAGAAAGTGCAAGATATTCACCATAACCATAATGCGGAACATATCCTGAAACTTTCTGTGATCTTTTCTAAAAACCAATGATGCGTAAATGTGGAGAATCATCTAATGTATTCAAAGTTCTCCAACTTCTCCTAATGGCAGAAACCACTGATTTCTGTGGTTTCTAAAATACTTTCCATGGCTTTAATAATCAAAATCAATCATTGCTAATGTTCTGTAGACACTGTATTTTTGTTTTGTTTGTGAAGCAGAGTTGCATACATGTTGTGAATGTGCCCGTGGTCACGTTCAGATCACGTATGCAACTAAAGCCACTTGGTTAAGGTCAAAGAAGGCGTGGCTTCTTTGGGTAAACATTAAGTCAAAATCATTTGATTGGTGCATCCCACAAACTATTTTTCTAAAACTTTTTGTAAGTTTATTATCCCAAGCGTATTTGAAGCATGCTATTTATTTAACTGTAGTTGTTAACATCTTATTATGTCAAAGATAAAGCTAAATGTAATTATATAATTGTAACTGCTTGAAATAACGCTGCAGTAGAGTCAGTGGTTTTAGGCAACATGAATCCCA
The DNA here is from genome assembly GCF_949606895.1 of Notothenia rossii. Lineage (NCBI taxonomy): Eukaryota > Metazoa > Chordata > Actinopteri > Perciformes > Nototheniidae > Notothenia > Notothenia rossii. The sequence continues at coordinate 74,551,414 of NC_136907.1, read as the reverse complement.
CTATCTCAATAAATCTACTTATCTGTCTGTAACACTGATTATAGAATGACTATCAGCTCACAGAAGAAAACCCAACAACCATAAGATGCATCCCAATGAGTCCTGTTTGGGATGTTCTTATTCACTTGACAAGTGACACAAAGGTGAAATCTATGCGCTTTCTGATTTTTTTTTGGTGGTTTTACAAGAGAAAAAGATCGACTGTTTGTTGCCACCTTTATTGGGCAGTTGACAGTAAATACGCAGAGAAGACACAATCAACAAAGGTCTAAATAAAAGTGACATCGAAGTTATTTGGCTTCCAAGCTGCTCCGGTTTTCTACATTTGTCCATATCTGATAAAGAGCTGCATCTCTAGGCTTTCCTTATTGGGTTGTATCTCTGTAGTGGATAAACAATATCAATAATGCTTTATTTTTAACATACACTGAACAAAAATATAAATGCAACACTTTTATTTTTGCTCCCATTTTTCTTGAGATGAACTCAAAGATCTAAAACGTTTTCTATATACACAAAATAACCATTTCTCTCAAATATTGTTCACAAATCTGAAAAAATCTGTGATAGTGAGCACTTCTCCTTTGCCGAGATAATCCATCCCACCTCACAGGTGTGGCATGTCAAGATTAAAAAATGTTTTCGGGTTTAACCCTAACCCTAACCCTAACATGTCAGTGGGTGACATGTTAGGGTTAAACCTGACAGGTTTTCGGACCCCCCCAGACCAGAGTCCTGCATCGGGTCGGGTACCCGCGGGGTAGTTTAGTTTAATGTTTAAATCCTCAGACCTCTCGCCCGCGGGACCGCGTATAATCATAACCTCTGCAGCGCATCAATCTGCTTCTGAGCGCGCCACATTCGAAATGGCTGAGGTGAAGCTCTCTAGCGGAGAATACAGCATCTTCAAAAACTCTTCCTCAAGAGCGAAATCCAACGTCTGGGAGGCTTTTGGTGTCAAACTAGAAGCAGAAAATAACCAACATCCCAGGCTTTTTTAGACAAAATGCGTGTGTTAATAATTGAACGTTTTCACTGCTCATATATATGCGGGTTCGGGTCGGGTTGCGGATCATGTGCCGACGGGTCGGGTCGGGTTGCGGAACTAATTGTCAATATGTGCGGGTAGCGGGGCGGGTTCGGTATTGGACGTCGCGGGTGCGGGGCGGGACTCTGCCCCAGACCCCCCCAATAAAGCAGAACTGCACGTTTCAGAGTGGCCTTTTATTGTGGCCAGCCTAAGGCACACCTGTTCAATAATCATGATGTCTAATCAGCATCTTGATATGCCACACCTGTGAGGTGGGATGGATTATCTCGGCAAAGGAGAAGTGCTCACTATCACAGATTTTTTCAGATTTGTGAACAATATTTGAGAGAAATGGTTATTTTGTGTTTATAGAAAATGTTTTAGATCTTTGAGTTCATCTCATGAAAAATGGGAGCAAAAACAAAAGTGTTGCATTTATATTTTTGTTCAGTGTATATATATATTTTTTGTCATTACACAGTACAGGTACTATGTAACAAGACGGTTCCTCTGCATTTGACCCATCCTAGTGTTAGGAGCAGTGCCTTGCTCAGGGACACCTCGGTAGCACTTGGTCTTGCCGGGACTTCAACTGGTGACCTTCCAGTTGCCAAGCCAAGTCCCTATGGACTTTGTCACCACCGCCCGCCATCATAACATTGTGATGACAGAGATGAGGCAGAAGCATGTGATCTGATAAGGAATGGGTCTTTGGTCCTTTTGGGGGACTTGAAGTCGTGAAACACTTTTGTGACGGTGACAAAACCGTACTATCAAGCTGGAGAAAACACAATGCAGAGTTTCTCACAATGTTCTTTTTTTTAATGATTTACCCCTTTGTATATATCCAAGGCGGAGCAGGCTTGACCCCCAAACTGGAGGTGGTGTGGATTAGTAAAATGAACATTGACGTTTTCTACTGCATGATTGTCAGCGCTGTGGAGCAAGGACAACGATGTCCGGAGCCTCATTATCCTGCTTACTGCTGCATGCTCTGAATGAAGGAGAGGGCTCACACTGAGCAGCACTGAACTCTGGGTGTTCGGGGCTTACAGAGCTCTGAAGAGCAGGACCTTCTGTTCACTGCTTGCTGAGTGATGGATGGAGCTCATCGCTATGCAGGGTCTCTGTCCCGGACTCTGTGGGCACTTTGTTATTCAGTAAAACAGTAAAGAAGTGGACAATGCAGGTGAAAGAGCTTTGGCCTCCTCTCTGTCACTGCAAAGACTGAAGGCTTCAAAGTAAAAGTCATTTGAGGCTTTTTACTGCCGTCAAACTCACCATTTGTCATTTCAGCAAAATGATAGACTTTCCAGAGTCCGGACGGACGGATGGGCCAGAGGGTGAGTGATGGGTGTCCAGAAGGATATCTGATCGAAATGAAAAGATATTTCCCATCACTCAAATGTCAGAGTAATGGCTTCCTTTGTGCTCGAAATTTAGTGCGACTTTCCTTCTTTTATTGTTTCACCTGAGGCTGAAATTCTCTTTTCGGCCGCTATCACCATGTTAATGAGGTAATTCCAAGAATCTAGTGGAGTTAAAACAGCCGTGTCACCTCCATTAACATTTCATCTCTTACCAGAAAGACATATTCTTTTTGTAAATGTCGCTCCTCGTCATGCGTGGAAGGGCTCTTGTCTTGTCTTTTCTGTGGTTTTCTCTGCTGATGCCAAATTCAGAAAGGTCAGAGGAAACCGTTTGCCCTGGATTAGACGTCAAAGCTGACAGAAGTAGAAAGGAAGTGCGTTTGTTTTTGTGTAAAGGATGAAGGTGCAGTGATTTGGTATTCAGGAAAGCTCTCTGTCCGACACAGGGTCCGTGTCGAGGTTCAGTGGCTGCAGAGTCCAGCAGGTATTCAACATGTAGCTCCATCTTCCTCTGAGCTCTCTGTGTTTGTGCTCCACCGGCCACAGTGTCAAGGGCGTCGGCTCTTAAATGCCAAAGCGGAGGAAAACCTGCCCGATGCTTTCAAACTGCTGCTCCCTGTTGAGAGTTACCTCACCACGCATTATCTCCTCAGGGGTTAATGCACTCAGAGAGCCTTCCCTCTCATTTACCCTCTTCAGACGACTGTAACTCCCCTGCTTTTCACGCTGAGCCCCCCCCCCCCCCCCAGCCCCACAGTAACAAGTGTCTGCAGGTCAGCGGCTGCAGGGATAAGGACTATCAGGAGTAGGGATGCCAGAAACTGACCATGATCAAATTCGAAAATCGGACAGCCCTGGCGAATATTAATCGATTATTCGCCGCCGCTGCTGGCTTCCTCCAAGTTTACAGTAAAACAAACTGCTGGTGTGACCAATGGTCATTACTATTATTAGCATTAGTCTATATTTTGGTTGAAACTAAGCCAGGAATAAAAAGAAAAATATAAATAATAATAAAAAACTATATAAATAAAATCGAATTTCAAAAAAATAATTTTCGATTATGGAGAGTGTAACGAATATTTGAAAAATCGAATAATCGCTGGCATCACTAATCAGGAGGAGCTCCAGGGGAACAAAGGGCTGCAGGCCCTCTGATGACTGTGTAGCAGCTACAGCATATTTAAAAGATTCACATTAAATATGTATGAGGCTCAAACTACTCGATTACTAATGATAGAGATATCAAACACCAACTAAAGAGCCACTGTGAAGCTCAGTCGGAGTAATGCGGCCGTACGTCAGGATTCTTAATGATATCTGCCGTAACAAAGTGTCCTAAATTCACTTCAGACTCGGTTAGTACCAGATCATTGCACCATCAGAGAGACACTGAGGCCAAGCTGGAGGCGGGCTGAATATTTCGAGCAGAAGAACTGTAAACTTTTAAAATATAAAACTATTGATGATATAAGTCTTGAGCCTGCATTTACTTTAGGAACAGGAATAACAACTTACTTATTATTTCTTTACAAAGTACACATCGTTACTCTTCTTATTGTTGCTCTGGTTTTGGTCTCTAGACCAATAATCAAATACTAGGACATCTATTTGACCATCTGTACCATGGCCACATGCTCAATGATGCACCTTACAGTTGAGCTATACAAGTAGTTATCAGCTCTTCACGCACTCGTGCAAAGAGCTGTTTGTTTGGATTTCGATGCATGTTTATTCATGCTGTTACGGTACTGGTACGCTAAGTTTGTAGCGACCATAAAGAAAGATTTAGAGCAATAATTAATTATATATTAAAGAAGTTTGCTTTTATTATGTTGTTTTAATTGTTTTTAAATTGCTTTGAATTGTTTTTTTTGTTTTTGTTGTTTTGTTTCACCCTTTTTAATTTTGTAGCACTTTGAGTTTTGTTTACGCAAATGAAAAGTGCGCTTATAAATAAAATATATTATTATTATTATTAAGTCCTGTTGGATATGGGACAATACTAAAGAAATCCAATCTCCACATTCGGTTTGCTAATAATTTCAATATATTTCTGCTTAAAGTGTTCCTCACTCTGACCATAAGTGGTGGCACTGCACCACCTAAATGTATTGCAACACCTTTCCTAATTTCCTAACTTGGAAAAATAATTAAAATAAATGTCTTGCTTCGGAGATTTGCTGCAATTTTAAATATAATCTTGTCCAGGGTTAGGGTTAGGGTTAGGATGACCCTGACTATAACCCTTTATAAAAAAAGTAATTTGATTATACAGTTATGAGAAAGTAAACAAAAAGTCAGCTCCATTTTGAGTAGAACTTTTAAATGTTCCTAATATTTGGCATAACAAATCCGTCATAGATTTGCTGAAATGTTCAAGGGTACGCTTCAGAATGGCTAGGATGTCAAATTTGAAGTAATTTCACGATCTCGCTTCAATATCTCAAACTAAATTGAAAAGTAGGCAGTCAGGCCACCAACTGTTGCAGGTAAAGAACAATTGATGCATGTCCTTACAAAATGAGATAGACCAGGGTCACAGTTCAGCTAGAACATGTTTGAATGCTGTTGTGAAACCGCTCATATTTGAATTAATGGAGGGCTATTTCTCTTTTGAAAAAGTGAAATCATGGTTGTTGGACACTGAGAGGCAGATGAAGGCCTTGTGCTGTTGAGATGAAGTACACTAATGTTGACGGAGTAATGGAAGCTAAAGCGTTGTTGTCAGAGTTGTGTGCAGGGATCGGACCGAGCGTGAGTCACAGTAATTGGCTCTTATCTCAGCGGTGGAGAACAACAGCCATTAACAGCTTTAAATGGAGGCAGCGCTAGATTACAGAGGGGGAAGCTGTGAATACTTATTGAGCTGAAACTCTGTTTGTGTTGCTCGTACAATAACAAACACTTATGTGTCTTTTACTGTGTGGTCTATTATGTATCCAGGTAGTGGAAATGATTTCATTTGATACTTCATTGTTGTTTTTAAATCACATTTACATTCACTTAAAATTCTTTCACATAATTTGACCTTTTGACCAAAACCAAAACGATTGGTGGCTCGATACGTCGTGGAGTCAGAAAATATATTATGCTTTCCAGAAAAGCCTTTATACTTTCCTGGCTGCTGTTGTTCAAATCAATTGAAAATAAAAAAACCGCTGCACAAACAAATCCCCAGTGATTTCATTTGTAACAAAACCAACACCCAGAGTGAGTCTATTAAAAAACATTTGACACTAATAATATCATTAAGTATACAATATGACGTTTTTATTGCCTTCAGTCTTTAATAAAGCATTAAAGAATGAAACATGAAGGTTTATTCTGACAACGCTGATTAGTCTCCATCAGGATCAGCCTGTAACGAGCCGTTCATCTTAACAACACCACATGATTACAGCATCCATTCATCCACATTGTAGCGTAGGTGTTATCCCTGAACGAATACATTTAATTTGGGCGCCAGACAGAGGAATATTTAATAGCCAGCTGTCAAAAAATGATATGCTTAAACACGCGGAAACAGAAGGATAGCCCGGTGACCTAGCTACTGAAGTTTACCAAGGAAAAATAATAATCAACCAATTCACTTTCAACATAATGTCTGTATTTTTTAAACCCAAATAATAATCAGTACATTAAACAAACAACTCATGTCACAGACCATTTACCAGAACAACTTAAATCCAGTAGATACAAAAACACAAACAAATAAGTCACATTAACTCACAAAACATCAATCACTTATGTGACTCCGAGAGCCTTGTTTACATCATGGGGATTGGGTTGACTGTGAGTGAGTGTGGGGGATAGGGTCACTCAGGGTAAGAGTGTAGTTCAGGGGATAGGGATGTGTGACAGTAAACTTGTAAAGTTCTGTTTTTCCAGTCCAGAGTGGTGTGTGTTCGATCCGACTTCCTCTTGGTTCTTTCTCTTCTTTTTGAATGACATGCTTTCCTCCTTTTAACAGCACACAGGTACCAATCATTTCCTTGATTGGTTTCCTCCAGCTTCTCTCTTGATTAGCCACTCCCCTTTTTCTCAGGGAATCTCTAGGTGTGTGTTTACTTTCCCCCCTGTCCTGCTACAACATTATTACACAGTTCATTCATCTCCTACCGTATGGTGCCATTACAGCTGAAAGACCTGTTTCCACCTGGGGACATGAAGCATGCCTCTCTGTGATTAGTGCCACTCGCTAATATCCACAGACTCAAAAGGAATGACGATGAAGCTGTGACAAACGTTTGATTTAAAGGTTTCTTTGTGTATTACCGTATTCGATGACATCATTTATTTCTCTATTGCTGATTATTTCCCCGTCTCAGCCTCAGTGCGCTCTCGTCCTTCTGTTTTTAACAACTCAACACTTTCTCTCAGGCGAACAGATGGGAAATGATAATCTATCTCCAGCTGCGTGTGATATTGTGATATCCTTAGCGTGGTTTTAACTGCAGACCCCTCAGCTGTGTTTTCCACTCTGGAGAAGAGTTTGGACACATCTCCTTTTATCATTTTGACCCTTAATAATGTTTACACTCTGAGAGAGGAGACGTTCCTGTGTTAAACTGCTGACAGACTGCAGTGTAATGTCAAAGGCCTGCTTTCACTTGGCTGACATTTAACCAGCCGAATCATTGATGCAACTCTACACCTCAGCTCTTGAGACAAACAACAACCTGGTGATCCTGCCCTTTGCTTCTGGTATTTAGCCTTTCTTGAATCTCTTAGTGTTGTAGTACCAGAGTTCCCGTTAGAATATTTTTTCGCCGGTTAACATGTCCGTTAAAGTTTAAATCTTCCGGACACAATTTGAAAAGTGCCGGTCAAAGGTCTTCTTTGTTATTTATTGAGCTTTAAAACAAGTTGATATGATTCGATATTAAACAAACTAATTATAGTAGATTAACTACATTATTCAAAAGTGTACAGTAACTTACAACAACACAGGAATAATAAACGGAGCGCTCTCTCTCTCCCTCTCCTGAGAGCCCGTCAGTATCATGCAGCTCGCGGGTCAGTAATGAGTGACCCGACAGTAAAACTAAACATATCTATAACTAGTTTGAGAAGTAATTAAAATAGCTAGCTAGCTAGTTCTAGCTAATGATATGACTACCTGCTTATTAAAAGACACCTAAACAATAAGCGTCTCTATGCAACCGGGTGAGGCCGCAAAGTACAGCGCAGCATTATGCATTTGTTTACATGCCGACCGGAACCCCGAGGCATTACCAACAGATCAACGCACAATCAACCCAGACAGGACATCTCTTTCTCCACATTACCTGTTAGACATTAGAATTGACTATTCTTGTCTGTCACATACTCTTTTGTCTGTCACATAAGTGGCGCAAGTTGCACAACTGATGCGTTATTGCGCTAAGGGGAAATATATTTTGACCGGACGCTTTGACCGGAGAGATTTAGATTTGCCGGTCTTCAGCATATTTTACCGGTCGTAGTCCGGTAATTACCAGCTAACGGGAACTCTGTGTGGTGCTCATGTTGAACTTTCTACTCTATTCCAAACATCTCAGTTTTTTCATCTGGAACGATGACTGGATGCTGATGTGCATGTAGAGATAATGTATTCAAAGGTAGCTCGTTTGAAGGCACATGTTACATGTCGGTCATTACTCTGGCTAAAGTATGGAAGTGCCGTGCAAAACGTGTGGCAACTATAAGTGAAGTTTCTTGACATTACAATCAGCAGTACTTGTTGAAGGAATGAGTCCTAAACCCCGGGAATGAGTTAGCATTTTAGCACTTCTGGTTCCCCCGTCAGTTTTTTTTACATGTTTTTGATTAGAAACCTGAAATAGGGGGTGTTTCTCAATGTCGAGGATGCTTCCTTGGTAGCACATGTCTTCCGAGTCACTTGCTTCAGAAGCGAGGCAAGAATCCTTCCCAGCCTCGTAAAACGAAGAATGGAGGAACAGGTGTGCAGGTGTGCGTCGTATGTGAGGCCCCGCCTTAAATGGAGCGCGATTTCCGCCAAAGATTTGGAAATTGGTCTGTGCGCAAAGCATTGTGGGGATTTTAAGACCGCGGAGTCTACTCATGTGCATCTTTATTTGCATCTTTAAACTGTTTAAGTTCAAGCCTTGTTTTAAAATGTACGTTTTTTTTCTGCTTTGTGATTGGTTGACAGACGTGTGTGACAGCTCATTGGTTTCCAATCTGCCTCCATCGTCCTTCAGAAGCTCCTCTCAGCTGTCCAGCAGCCACGCGCCGGGCTTCGCCAAACTCAACAGGAGAGACGGTAAGAAAGACAGGATACAGATGTACATAGTTTGGACAAATCCACATTACTAGCATTATTGTTGGTATTGTTTCAGAGCTATAGGGAATACGGTTTATACAGTCTGTTCATTACATTCTGTATTTCTCATTCTTTGTATCCTTGTGTGAACTCGTACCTGTCCTATCCTTGGTTTCAATCGTACTCCTGTTGCTGCTTTAACACCTGAGTTCCCTACAGGGATCAATAATTGTTTATCTTATCTTATCTTAGAAGTCTAATAGAGATGAAGGTGGTGGCCAAGCTGCTCTGCTGCAGTTTCACTCAGTTGTAAAGAGACTTCATTTGAGCTCAGGACACAAAAACAAAGCAAATAAAGAATCCTTTGTACTGAGAAGGATCAAATCCTACAGACTAATGTCCCGTCTTTATTCTCTGTTTGTAGTGAAGGTTCTCGCCATGAGGATGAATGTGAATGTGTGTTCGCCCAACATAAAGCCCCAGCAGGGAGTCCTGTGCTGGATATTGATGTGAGGCTTTGACAAAATGAAGATCATGGTTTGTTGTGGGGCTTTCTGCGGGGAACGAGCATCACTGCTTTATCCCCACATCAAAGCCTGGGAGGGTGGGATGGGTTTAATCTGGATCTGAATGATTTTCACCACCAGGGGAACTAAAGAAACAGAGCCCGCAGATTTCTACCGTGTCATCAGCTGGTTTGATGCTCGAGCCTCTGAACAAACAGTGTTTTGGTTGCAAAGTGCTGCCAGTCGCTTTGTTTGCCGATCTGACTTTGATTTCAGGAAACAGTGGATTGACAAGGCTCTCTGCTGTGGTGCTAGCATGCCTTCCTCAACCTGCTACACTTCATCAATTTAAAGATAAGATTTTACTTTTTAACAGCGACTGAAGACTTTACTCACTTCTAAGTCTTCCACAGTAGAAAGGTCACACTCTGTCATGTGGTGAAGGCTTCATGTTGAAGGTAATTTCCGTCGTTGCCCTTTTGCTGACACCAAAGCCAGTCTTCTGTAATACTGACATATCCTGGTCTCTTATTAACTCTTACAAAAGACAGGAGAGCCAAATGTGTCAGATATTAATTTAAAAAGACATGTGAATACCTTCAGTTAAAACTTACTAAAAATAACTTGACAAACTTTGTCTTTTCGATCAAAAAATAAAAGTAAATGTGGGCCCATCTGTAGGTGCTCTTAGAAATCCCTCATCATTCTCAGCATAGTTTTAATATTTCCTGTTTGCTGTTGTACTATACTGTAGGTCTGTTTTGAGTAAAAACTACTAAACTAGTGGTTACGTCCTCAGAGTGTTGAAGTCTGAAATATAAATAGAAAAAACCAGCTTGTAGCCGTGTGGAAGAACTCTAAGAACGTAATAGACAACAGATGGTAAGTTAAAGTGTGACCGTAGCAGCAGGAGATGCAGCTTTTGCTTCGACAGCATAATAGGTTAACAAACAACTTCCCAACAGTGGTAGCTTCCAGCCAGTACCCTAATCTAGCCTTAGCATGTAGTAGTGAAATAAGGAAGCTGTGTGTGTCATATTTCCTCCTCAGCAACATTCATGGTGCAGGTTCCCGGAGAGCGTTTCCAGCTGCTCGCTGAGGAAATCAATGAATAAATGAAACATCTCCATCTCATTTCCATCCCCTGCTGCTGCTACCTCCTCCAACCGCTCTCTGAGGAGCAGCTCGCTCTCTATTCATTTAGCCTCTAAGTGAGCAGGGATTAACAGTTTTGGAATACCACTGACACAGCATCTTTACCAAGGATTTAATCAGACAGTCAGCTGGAATCCATAAAATTACACACATTCAGAAGCATCCAGGTGGTTGTTATGTGAATATGTTGTTCTCACAGATGTAGCAATAGACCATAGCTCCACAGTTCATGACACAAAATATTGAATATTAAGTAAATCTAAGGAATTAGCTTCATAACAAGACGTGAGCACTGCAGTAGGATTATACGTATGTTGTTCTGTCGGTCATATTCTATGGTACAGTATTCAAACAACAGTCCTAAAGCCACTTATGTACTAGGGATGTGCATCTCCATCACTGAAGCCGATGTGATGCGCATCTCGATACGTTGCCACGATACATTAACGATACATTTGAAACACCAGGCGATACGATACGATACGATTCACCCCTGTTGCGATACAGTTCGATACGATTTGATTCAACATTATGCGATACGGGGCGATACGATGCGATTCAACACGATGCAAAAATAATGATACTTCAATATGGTACGAGAATTTTTGTTTTATTCCTTATATGAAGCAAATCACACATTAACAAAAAATTGCTTTACATATTTGGTTCTCTCCACTAGTAGGCTACTGCGCTTCCCATCATGCTGTTTCTTTTTTTTTTACATTTTTTACAATAAAAAACTCCCCAGATTACAATTGTATTACACCTCATAGTTAAACAATGTAAGGATGCATTGCCCATGATTAACAATGTGCAAATAACAGCTACCATAGTGCAATGCCCATACAGCTGCCAGCCTGATGTGCTTAACACTCTTTCATAGGCTAACTCAACAGTGAGCAGAAAGCAGTGGTTTCTATATGAACAATAAATAATACAAATAACCTTTCACAAACAGCTCTGTCACAACTGCTTACAGTAAGGAAGACATTTAGACTATTATTGGCAGTCACAGGCTGCTGTAAACTAAACACCACTCTCTGACAGAACACCTCACTGAGTGATTTAACTCATGTCTAACTTCCAGGTTTCTCGTTTCAGCCGCAGACCCCACGTCGCCTCTTTATGTGCGTCGCTAAGTTCCTCGTACTACTTGTGTACTTTCAAGCGGCACGGCATCGTTTACAATTTGCGGGCGATTTTTCAAGTTGACTGTCTTTCTTGAACAATCCGAAGTGTTGCCAAACGTTTGATTTGTAGGTATTTTTCGGTGCGCCGTGTTTCTCTTTCTCCTCGACTTCCATGTGTGTTGATAACTGACACTCTCGGCCTCCGTAGCGGGGAAGCAGAGATCAAAGATCGTCTCTGCTGAGCGTTGACAAGATGAGGGGATTTTATATGAATGAATCGGGTTTTTACCGATGCAAAGACGCAACGCAATCGATGCATCGCAAGTTCAACCCAAACTGTATGTAACCGATGTGCACTCTTTCAACCGGTGCACTCGCATCTTGAACGTTTATGCCGGTGCACCGATGCGAATCGGTGAATCTTAACATCTCTATTATGTACACATCACCTTGAGCTAAATGCTAGCTCAAAATGCTAATGCTGCTGATTTGATTTTTATAATGTTCGTCATTCTGGCGTTAGCATACTAATTAGCAGTCGATGCTAGGCTCATGGTCATTATTTATAGTATTTTTCAGGTATTTTAATATTAAACCAAATAATTGTACACATTTTGATTTTAGAGTGAAATGAAAAGTCAGAGGATCGCCAAAGCTATTAAAATCCATCCTGAGGGTAATATAAATGTTTCCACAAAGTTCTTTGGCAATCCATCCAACTGTTGTTGAGATATTTCAATCAGGATCAAAGTGTTAAGAAGGATTATTACATTTTTTGAAAGACGATAAGACTTTATTTAAACATGTGACTCTGCCAAAGGGAAACAACGACCTCATGTAACCTTTCTCCCACAGAGACACTTTAAATAACCCAGCAGCAGTTTCTCTGCAGTGAGATTGGAGGATGGACATGGTGCTTCAGACTCTGACCTGATGTGTCAGATCACAGAGGAGGCCTGATAGCTCTGGGTCTGACACCAGGAGAGGATAAAAAGCCCTGATAGTCTATTGATTGGAGGTGAAAGGCCTTTTATCAGGAACCAGAGGAAGAATGAACTATTTCCCCTTCTCTCTCTCTGGCTCTCCTCTTCCTCGTTTCTTCCTTAATCTCAACGTGTCTCTGTCTGTCTTCTGTACAGTCTGTTTTTGTAATCATTTGTTTCGCTTCATCTGCACGTCACATTCTCATTTTCTCTGGTGCAAACTATTTCAGCCACTTCTGTCTTCCTGCCAACTGTTGATAGCAGAGTTCGTTTTTAAACCGTTTCTTTCTTCCTGGGCGACGCTGACAGTTATCACTGACTCCTCTGCAATTATGCTGGAAATAGACATGAAAGCGATTATTGTGCCACAGCTATCGCTTTCCCAAAGAGTGAGAAATTAGAATTGACTATGGTACAATAACCAAACAATCAAGTATCGAGCATACTGTATCTAGTCTTCCTTTGTGACCTCTGGAACGTTCCTCTGCTAACACTGGCGCAGTGACACTTACTCTAGGGACTGCTTCTAGGAGTATTGTAAATGGAGCCAACATAAACTCACACGTTTGTACACCGTTTGCAGGGATGTTATACAAGGTGCTAAACTGCTAATGTTAATTCACTCACACTGATGGCTGTACCTTTGGGAGCAATTTGGGACAAGGACACTTCGGCATGAGAATAGGAAGAGTTCGGGAATGAACCGCCGTTCTTGTGTTCAGAGGATGAGCCAATCACTGAGCCATAGACGTCCCTTTCTCTGTGCAATGTGTCTTTATTTGTTCTGTTCAGGTAGCATAACCAAAGCCATACATTTTGGTTATTTGTTGTAATGAATACAACTGTAAACTTTTGAACATGTGTCTTTTGGCAGCAAAACAGCCTTGGTTTCATTAGATCTGTGTCTTTCAGCTTATTTGTTTTGGTTTTCCAGCCTACAACTTTACAGTGAAGTCTATCTGGGCAGCGGTTTACATGTAACATCTTTGGTAAAGTCACTTCATGTTACCATCACCAAACAGCAAGACAGACAAAGTGTGTTTGAGCTGGCGGACAGTGGACGGTTTAACAGCCAATTATTGTGGTGTTGGTGTAGAACCAAACCAAAAGGAGACTTTACAATTTGAGGGATCATTTGTCTATGTATATGTCAGATATGAGAGGCTCTGTGGCGCAATGGACAGCGCATTGGACAGCGCATTGGACTTCTAGTCAATCGTTACAGATGTAATTCAAAGGCTGTGAGTTCGAGTCCCACCAGAGTCGTGTTTTATAGGGAGACTGTTAGTGCAGGCTGTAAGGGACAACCTTTCTATCAGAAGGTTGGAGGTACAATGCAGCCAACATGTTCAGATATCCTTAGGCAAAACACCTAACCCCCAAATTGCTCCCGCAGGCATGTCATCCACAGGATTGAAGTGTCTGTAAGTAGCTTTGGATGAAAGTGTCAGCTAAATGACATGTCAAGTAAAAGTTTCTTTCCAAAATGTCTTTCTCAAAGTGCCCTTTCTGTGGTGTTGCTTTTAGAAACTGTCTCTCCTGCTTCCTCTGCAGAGAACCTGCAGTGTTTTCCAGCCTGCTGCTTCTGTCAGTGCTGCGTCGAGCCCATTAGCTTCCTGCTGGACTCTGTGTCCGACTGACAAGTTATCATACGGCTGGAATTACCCTCCTGACTCTGTCATGTAAATGACCTGCGCTTACTCTGGTCCTGGCACTTATTACAGCCAGTCTGTAACATGCCCTTCCTGCTGATTCTGCATCGCTGTAAGCTGTGTGTATCTGTTGCACTTCCTGTCTGGCTTTTCACTACCATCCTGCCTCACTGTCCCTCTACATCTCTCTCTCTCTCTCTCTCTCTCTCTCTCTCTCTCTCTCTCTCTGTGGCTGTCTAATATAATATTAGGCAGCTCATTCTGAAAACATGATTTCCTTGAGGCTACATGGCATGGCGTTGTTTTTTTAACAGTAAAAGACCCAAGCAACCCAGATATGTCAGATATGAAATAACACCTGCATTTGAAACTCTCCAGTCACAACTTGTGTGACCATTTGTTGAATAGTTTCCTGCTTTACATTAAAATAGCCGCTATTGTCATGTTCAAAATTCCTAACTGTCTCACACTACCTTCCAGAGCCCTGGAAACTGACAAAACACATTTCATATACTTATATAATCATATTCTGATTGTGTATTTCTGAGTGAGGTGCTGTCAATTGTTGATTGGAGAACAGGCGAGCCCACGCCTCTTGGCTTCGCCCAGGTCCAGTCTTCTTCCCAAGGTCATCCAGGCCCTACACTACACTGACTGTCTGTTTTCTCCTGTCACGTGCTGAGCTCTGAACTGCTCGTGCCTGGCACGGTGCCCTCTCCTGAACCTCAGTGAATACATCTAATAAAAGTAGCAGAAATGCAGTTCCTTCCTTATGTTGTGCTCACCATTAACACTGTCTTGAAGCTCACTTCTCTTCATAGTTTAAGACCTTCTGGAAGCACATTTATTCATAAACATTTCTTTATGAGCAAGCAATAATATTCTTCACTATATACAATACATTACATTACATTACATTACAATACCATGACAAGCTTTTTATTTAGTTTTTAACTCATTTACTCATAGTTACTTTTTACATTTCAAAACACATGATAAGATGCAGTACTTTACTACACATTTACAAATATTACTTGTATCGTTAGTAAATCTTCCCCACATTGAAATGCTACTATGTATTTGGTGGTTATGAAAACAGGATCATTTAATAATTTAAATTAATATATTACTATAAAACTTCATCTTAAGTAACATTTTCAATTAAGGACAAGTATTTTAAGTCCATAGAATGTGAGTGCTTCTTCCAGCACTGCTCAGATTGTATGGTAAGGCCTCGATCTGAAAACATACCACACTACCTTCCAGAGCCCCGGAAGGTAGTGTTCCCTTCTCCTCCTCGTCTGAGCATTGGTGTCACTCTCCTGACCTCCATTACTCTTTACTTTCCTCAATGGGTGGCTCTGGGTGCCTTGACCGACACTGGGGCAGAGAAACCATGGAGATCCCTTTGATTCGAAGTGACAGCCGTGACACAAAGTGTTCGGGCCGCCAGCCATCACTTCACCTCAATTACATTACTTTAATTTATTCTTTCCGAGTGGACACAGCAAATCTTTGCAGCTCCTCTCTGTCTCGGAGATGTTTCCCTCCGATCTCTTTTTCTTTTCTTCTTCCCCGGTCAAGTCTTCATGAGGAAAGGTCAGAGTGTCTGCTCTGTTCTGTTCTCCTGTCACTGGACACGTCTGCTAGTCAAGCGCTTATTAGCTTTGGCCTTTAGCTCTTTAAAGATCAGGCTCCACCAGCAATCAGACCGACACTGATTCCTTTTCACCGCTTAGCATTTCCCCTCTGCATCCCACCGCACTTTGTTCAGAGGCAATTCTGACTGGCAACAAAAGCTGTTCTCCTTACGTGAAGCTCAGGGTTATATGCTGTAATACGTATATAGATATACCTTGTATTAGGTCAACACAAGTGACAGACGATCTTTAAGAAAGGGGCCATTTCAAGAAACAATATAGTACAGTGTCTCAGTAGAGGAACATTTCATTATACAGTTTGCTCATTCTCTTTCTGTGAGGTATATTATACATAAGTTCCAGACAGAGACCACTCCAATGCTCCAACACTCATCAGTCACAAAATAGAAAGTACCATACATCATAAAACGTCATACGAGTCGGATCGTAAAAAGGGTTCAATTTTAGTAGCATTAAAACCCCATTTTATATTATGAGATCAAATTGAAGTATCTTGGGTTTAAAGTTAATATTTTGGTCTGAGTTCAGTTCACTGTGAAAAGACTTGGTTGCATTTAGTAAAAAGACAACAAGATGTTTTCATTTCACGTGTACAATATTGTGTTTTTATTTTATATAGTATGTCAGAGTGGTTTTAAGAAGGCATTTTAATCTGAACTGCTTTAGCTGGAGTTCAATCAATTAATATTTACAACCCATGCTTTTATTCAATGAAGGAGGAAGTCATCAGGAGTATGTGTGGCATGATTGACAGGTCAGAACCACCAAACCCATTCTCATTGGTCTACACTTATACATTCATTTTACCCGTCTGTCTGAGACAGTACGGCAGATATGCTTAACTACTGTATCTTAACTTTTGAGTTTCATAAATGTGTTGAGCAAGTAAACATAAACAATTTACCAGGAGTGGGGATTGAACCCACGAGGGCTATTGCCCATTGGATCTTAAGTCCAACGCCTTAACCACTCGGCCATCCTGGTGAGGATGAACTGGAAACAGAGCATCGAGATTAACCATTGTCCAAGGTCATGAGTAAATATATTAAGGGGAGACCTTAACCACTCAAACTGCAAAACGTGATGCAGGAAATGGAAACAATCCGATTAATAATTAACTGTTTTTTATATAGAAACTTTACTTTTTCTTATTATTTTTATAACTTTTGGTCGCCATTTGTTGTGATCAAGGAATCTGCTTCTCCCTTCCAGTGCATTTATTATGTCAATATGTCTCTCTATCTGCAGAAGTTAAGATTTACTAGGAGTGGGGATTGAACCCACGAGGGCTATTGCCCATTGGATCTTAAGTCCAACTCCTTAACCACTCGGACATCCTGGTGAGGAAGTAGAAGAAACAGAGCATCGACTTTATCCATTGTCAAAGGTCATGAGAAAATATATTAAGCGAATGGATACCTTAACCACTCTTATTGAGCAATACAGGAAATGGAAACAGAGCAGGTAATTATTTATTTATATACAAACTCAACTTCTTTTAACGTTATTTGCTTATAATTTCTATCTCCATTTGTTGTGTTCAAGTGACCTTCCTCTCCCTTACGGTACGTTCACACGGTTCCGTTGCGTGCTTCAACGGAGACGCCTCCCATTCACTTTGAGTGGGGTGACGTCAAGCTTTGCCGAAATGCATTGTGGTTCCGTCGCATCGCTTTGCCTCTGTTGCTCGCTTCGAAAGTTGAGAAAAGTTCAACTTTTCAAGCGTCAGCCAATCAAACAATATGCCAGTACGAGCACTAGCCAATCAAACCGTATGCTTGTTTGTCCGGGGCGGGATATTACTGTGATTGGTTGTTGGTCGAGTGCCAGACACGCCCACCGGCAAGCTTCAACACGACACAACCATGTGGACGATGAGTGTTGGTGAAGCAGAAGTTAAGATTTACCAGGAGTGGGGTTTGAACCCACGAGGGCTATTGCCCATTGGATCTTAAGTCCAACGCCTTAACCACTCGGCCATCCTGGTGAAGATGAACAGGAAATAGAGCATACAAATAATCCATGGTCAAAGGTCATGAGAAAATATATTAAGCGGATACCTTAACCGTTCAAACTGTGCAAGACACAATGTAGGAAATGGAAACTTAGCGATTAATAATTAAGTGTATTTTATTTACAAACTCAATTCTTTTTTTTTTACTTGTGTCATTTGCAATGGCTGTTTGTTGTGTTCAAGGGATCTGCTTCCCCCTTCCAGTGCATTTATTATGTCAATATATCTGTAGAAGTTAAGATTTACCAGGAGTGGGGTTTGAACCCACGAGGGCTATTTCCCATTGGATTTTAAGTCTAACGCCTTAACCACTCGGACATCCTGGTGAGGATGAATAAGAAATACAGCATCAAGTTGATCTATTGTCAAAGGTCATGAGAAAATATATTAAGCGAATGGATACCTTAACCACTCAAACTGAGCAATGCAGGAAATGGAAACAGAGCAGGTAATTATTTATTTATATACAAACTCAACTTCTTTTCACGTTATTTGCTTATAATTTCTATCGCCATTTGTTGTGTTCAAGTGACCTTCCTCCCTTACGGTACGTTCACACGGTTCCGTTGCGTGCTTCAACGGAGACGTCTCCCATTCACTTTGAGTGGGGTGACGTCAAGCTTTGCCGAACTGCATTGTGGTTCCGTCGCATCGCTTTGCCTCCGTTGCTCGCTTCGAAAGTTGAGAAAAGTTCAACTTTTCAAGCGTCAGCTAATCAAACAATATGCCAGTACGAGCACTAGCCAATCAAACCGTATGCTTGTTTGTCCGGGGCGGGATATTAATGTGATTGGTTGTTGGTCGAGTGCCAGACACGCCCACCGGCAAGCTTCAACACGACAGAACCATGTGGACGATTAGTGTTGATGAAGCAGAAGTTAAGGTTTACCAGGAGTGGGGTTTGAACCCACGAGGGCTATTGCCCATTGGATCTTAAGTCCAACGCCTTAACCACTCGGCCATCCTGGTAAGGATGAATAGGAAATAGAGCATACAAATAATCCATGGTCAAAGGTCATGAGAAAATATATTAAGCGCATACCTTAACCGTTCAAACTGTGCAAGACACAATGTAGGAAATGGAAACTTAGCGATTAATAATTAAGTGTATTTTATTTACAAACTCAATTCTTTTTTTTTTTACTTGTGTCATTTGCGATGGCCGTTTGTTGTGTTCAAGGGATATGCTTCTCCTTTCCAGTGCATTTATTATGTCAATATATCTGTAGAAGTTAAGATTTACCAGGAGTGGGGTTTGAACCTTCTAGGGCTATTGCCATTGGATTTGAAGTCCAACGCCTTAACCACTCGGACATCCTGGTGAGGATGAATAAGAAATACAGCATCAAGTTGATCTATTGTCAAAGGTCATGAGAAAATATATTAAGCGAATGGATACCTTAACCACTCAAACTGAGCAATGCAGGAAATGGAAACAGAGCAGGTAATTATTTATTTATATACAAACTCAACTTCTTTTAACGTTATTTGCTTATAATTGCTATCGCCATTTGTTGTGTTCAAGTGACC
This sequence comes from Notothenia rossii, assembly GCF_949606895.1. Classification (NCBI taxonomy): domain Eukaryota; kingdom Metazoa; phylum Chordata; class Actinopteri; order Perciformes; family Nototheniidae; genus Notothenia; species Notothenia rossii. Next base: position 74,532,115 of record NC_136907.1, on the reverse strand, counting down.
TTCCTCTCCCTTACGGTACGTTCACACGGTTCCGTTGCGTGCTTCAACGGAGATGCCTCCCATTCACTTTGAGTGGGGTGATGTCAAGCTTTGCCGAACTGCATTGTGGTTCCGTCGCATCGCTTTGCCTCCGTTGCTCGCTTCGAAAGTTGAGAAAAGTTCAACTTTTCAAGCCAATCAAACAATATGCCAGTACGAGCACTAGCCAATCAAACCGTAGGCTTGTTTGTCCGGGGTGGGATATTAACGTTATTGGTTGTTGGTCGAGTGCCAGACACGCCCACCGCCAAGCTTCAACACGACAGAACCATGTGGACGATCACTGTTGATGAAGGAGAAGTTAAGGTTTACCAGGAGTGGGGTTTGAACCCACGAGGGCTATTGCCCATTGGATCTTAAGTCCAACGCCTTAACCACTCGGCCATCCTGGTGAGGATGAACAGGAAATAGAGCATACAAATAATCCATGGTCAAAGGTCAGGAGAAAATATATTAAGCGCATACCTTAACCGTTCAAACTGTGCAAGACACAATGTAGGAAATGGAAACTTAGCGATTAATAATTAAGTGTATTTTATTTACAAACTCAATTCTTTTTTTTTTACTTGTGTCATTTGCGATGGCCATTTGTTGTGTTCAAGGGATCTGCTTCCCCCTTCCAGTGCATTTATTATGACAATATGTCAATATATCTGTAGAAGTTAAGATTTACCAAGAGTGGGGTTTGAACCTTCTAGGGCTATTGCCATTGGATTTGAAGTCCAACGCCTTAACCACTCGGACATCCTGGTGAGGATGAATAAGAAATACAGCATCAAGTTGATCTATTGTCAAAGGTCATGAGAAAATATATTAAGCGAATGGATACCTTAACCACTCTTATTGAGCAATACAGGAAATGGAAAAAGAGCAGGTAATTATTTATTTATATACAAACTTAACTTCTTTTAATGTTATTTGCTTATAATTTCTATCGCCATTTGTTGTGTTCAAGTGACCTTCCTCTCCCTTACGGTACGTTCACACGGTTCCGTTGCGTGCTTCAACGGAGACGTCTCCCATTCACTTTGAGTGGGGTGACGTCAAGCTTTGCCGAACTGCATTGTGGTTCCGTCGCATCGCTTTGCCTCCGTTGCTCGCTTCGAAAGTTGAGAAAAGTTCAACTTTTCAAGCGTCAGCCAATCAAACAATATGCCAGTACGAGCACTAGCCAATCAAACCGTAGGCTTGTTTGTCCGGGGTGGGATATTAACGTTATTGGTTGTTGGTCGAGTGCCAGACACGCCCACCGCCAAGCTTCAACACGACAGAACCATGTGGACGATCACTGTTGATGAAGGAGAAGTTAAGGTTTACCAGGAGTGGGGTTTGAACCCACGAGGGCTATTGCCCATTGGATCTTAAGTCCAACGCCTTAACCACTCGGCCATCCTGGTAAGGATGAACAGGAAATAGAGCATACAAATAATCCATGGTCAAAGGTCATGAGAAAATATATTAAGCGCATACCTTAACCGTTCAAACTGTGCAAGACACAATGTAGGAAATGGACACTTAGCGATTAATAATTAAGTGTATTTCATTTACAAACTCAATTCTTTTTTTTTACTTGTGTCATTTGCGATGGCCGTTTGTCGTGTTCAAGGGATCTGCTTCCCCCTTCCAGTGCATTTATTATGTCAATATGTCGCTGTATCTGTAGAAGTTAAGATTTACCAGGAGTGGGGTTTGAACCCACGAGGGCTATTGCCATTGGATTTGAAGTCCAACGCCTTAACCACTCGGACATCCTGGTGAGGATGAACAGGAAATAGAGCATCGACTTCATCCATTGTCAAAGGTCATGAGAAAATATATTAAGCGAATGGATACCTTAACCACTCTTATTGAGCAATACAGGAAATGGAAAAAGAGCAGGTAATTATTTATTTATATACAAACTCAACTTCTTTTAATGTTATTTGCTTATAATTTCTATCGCCATTTGTTGTGTTCAAGTGACCTTCCTCTCCCTTACGGTACGTTCACACGGTTCCGTTGCGTGCTTCAACGGAGACGCCTCCCATTCACTTTGAGTGGGGTGATGTCAAGCTTTGCCGAACTGCATTGTGGTTCCGTCGCATCGCTTTGCCTCCGTTGCTCGCTTCGAAAGTTGAGAAAAGTTCAACTTTTCAAGCCAATCAAACAATATGAGCACAGTATGAGCACTAGCCAATCAAACCGTATGCTTGTTTGTCCCGGGCGGGATATTAATGTGATTGGTTGTTGGTCGAGTGCCAGTCACCCCCACCGGCAAGCTTCAACACGACAGAACCATGTGGACGATTAGTGTTGATGAAGGAGAAGTTAAGGTTTACCAGGAGTGGGGTTTGAACCCACGAGGGCTATTGCCCATTGGATCTTAAGTCCAACGCCTTAACCACTCGGCCATCCTGGTGAGGATGAACAGGAAATAGAGCACAGAAATAATCCATGGTCAAAGGTCATGAGAAAATATATTAAGCGCATACCTTAACTGTTCAAACTGTGCAAGACACAATGTAGGAAATGGAAACTTAGCGATTAATAATTAAGTGTATTTTATTTACAAACTCAATTCTTTTTTTTTTTACTTGTGTCATTTCCGATGGCCGTTTGTTGTGTTCAAGGGATATGCTTCTCCCTTCCAGTGCATTTATTATGTCAATATATCTGTAGAAGTTAAGATCTACCAGGAGTGGGGTTTGAAACCACTAGGGCTATTGCCATTGGATTTTAAGTCCAACGCCTTACCCACTCGGACATCCTGGTGAGGATGAATAAGAAATACAGCATCAAGTTGATCTATTGTCAAAGGTCATGAGAAAATATATTAAGCGAATGGATACCTTAACCACTCAAACTGAGCAATGCAGGAAATGGAAACAGAGCAGGTAATTATTTATTTATATACAAACTCAACTTCTTTTCACGTTATTTGCTTATAATTTCTATCGCCATTTGTTGTGTTCAAGTGACCTTCCTCCCTTACGGTACGTTCACACGGTTCCGTTGCGTGCTTCAACGGAGACGTCTCCCATTCACTTTGAGTGGGGTGACGTCAAGCTTTGCCGAACTGCATTGTGGTTCCGTCGCATCGCTTTGCCTCCGTTGCTCGCTTCGAAAGTTGAGAAAAGTTCAACTTTTCAAGCGTCAGCTAATCAAACAATATGCCAGTACGAGCACTAGCCAATCAAACCGTATGCTTGTTTGTCCGGGGCGGGATATTAATGTGATTGGTTGTTGGTCGAGTGCCAGACACGCCCACCGGCAAGCTTCAACACGACAGAACCATGTGGACGATTAGTGTTGATGAAGCAGAAGTTAAGGTTTACCAGGAGTGGGGTTTGAACCCACGAGGGCTATTGCCCATTGGATCTTAAGTCCAACGCCTTAACCACTCGGCCATCCTGGTAAGGATGAATAGGAAATAGAGCATACAAATAATCCATGGTCAAAGGTCATGAGAAAATATATTAAGCGCATACCTTAACCGTTCAAACTGTGCAAGACACAATGTAGGAAATGGAAACTTAGCGATTAATAATTAAGTGTATTTTATTTACAAACTCAATTCTTTTTTTTTTTACTTGTGTCATTTGCGATGGCCGTTTGTTGTGTTCAAGGGATATGCTTCTCCTTTCCAGTGCATTTATTATGTCAATATATCTGTAGAAGTTAAGATTTACCAGGAGTGGGGTTTGAACCTTCTAGGGCTATTGCCATTGGATTTGAAGTCCAACGCCTTAACCACTCGGACATCCTGGTGAGGATGAATAAGAAATACAGCATCAAGTTGATCTATTGTCAAAGGTCATGAGAAAATATATTAAGCGAATGGATACCTTAACCACTCAAACTGAGCAATGCAGGAAATGGAAACAGAGCAGGTAATTATTTATTTATATACAAACTCAACTTCTTTTAACGTTATTTGCTTATAATTGCTATCGCCATTTGTTGTGTTCAAGTGACCTTCCTCTCCCTTACGGTACGTTCACACGGTTCCGTTGCGTGCTTCAACGGAGATGCCTCCCATTCACTTTGAGTGGGGTGATGTCAAGCTTTGCCGAACTGCATTGTGGTTCCGTCGCATCGCTTTGCCTCCGTTGCTCGCTTCGAAAGTTGAGAAAAGTTCAACTTTTCAAGCCAATCAAACAATATGCCAGTACGAGCACTAGCCAATCAAACCGTAGGCTTGTTTGTCCGGGGTGGGATATTAACGTTATTGGTTGTTGGTCGAGTGCCAGACACGCCCACCGCCAAGCTTCAACACGACAGAACCATGTGGACGATCACTGTTGATGAAGGAGAAGTTAAGGTTTACCAGGAGTGGGGTTTGAACCCACGAGGGCTATTGCCCATTGGATCTTAAGTCCAACGCCTTAACCACTCGGCCATCCTGGTGAGGATGAACAGGAAATAGAGCATACAAATAATCCATGGTCAAAGGTCAGGAGAAAATATATTAAGCGCATACCTTAACCGTTCAAACTGTGCAAGACACAATGTAGGAAATGGAAACTTAGCGATTAATAATTAAGTGTATTTTATTTACAAACTCAATTCTTTTTTTTTTACTTGTGTCATTTGCGATGGCCATTTGTTGTGTTCAAGGGATCTGCTTCCCCCTTCCAGTGCATTTATTATGACAATATGTCAATATATCTGTAGAAGTTAAGATTTACCAAGAGTGGGGTTTGAACCTTCTAGGGCTATTGCCATTGGATTTGAAGTCCAACGCCTTAACCACTCGGACATCCTGGTGAGGATGAATAAGAAATACAGCATCAAGTTGATCTATTGTCAAAGGTCATGAGAAAATATATTAAGCGAATGGATACCTTAACCACTCTTATTGAGCAATACAGGAAATGGAAAAAGAGCAGGTAATTATTTATTTATATACAAACTTAACTTCTTTTAATGTTATTTGCTTATAATTTCTATCGCCATTTGTTGTGTTCAAGTGACCTTCCTCTCCCTTACGGTACGTTCACACGGTTCCGTTGCGTGCTTCAACGGAGACGTCTCCCATTCACTTTGAGTGGGGTGACGTCAAGCTTTGCCGAACTGCATTGTGGTTCCGTCGCATCGCTTTGCCTCCGTTGCTCGCTTCGAAAGTTGAGAAAAGTTCAACTTTTCAAGCGTCAGCCAATCAAACAATATGCCAGTACGAGCACTAGCCAATCAAACCGTAGGCTTGTTTGTCCGGGGTGGGATATTAACGTTATTGGTTGTTGGTCGAGTGCCAGACACGCCCACCGCCAAGCTTCAACACGACAGAACCATGTGGACGATCACTGTTGATGAAGGAGAAGTTAAGGTTTACCAGGAGTGGGGTTTGAACCCACGAGGGCTATTGCCCATTGGATCTTAAGTCCAACGCCTTAACCACTCGGCCATCCTGGTAAGGATGAACAGGAAATAGAGCATACAAATAATCCATGGTCAAAGGTCATGAGAAAATATATTAAGCGCATACCTTAACCGTTCAAACTGTGCAAGACACAATGTAGGAAATGGACACTTAGCGATTAATAATTAAGTGTATTTCATTTACAAACTCAATTCTTTTTTTTTACTTGTGTCATTTGCGATGGCCGTTTGTTGTGTTCAAGGGATCTGCTTCCCCCTTCCAGTGCATTTATTATGTCAATATGTCGCTGTATCTGTAGAAGTTAAGATTTACCAGGAGTGGGGTTTGAACCCACGAGGGCTATTGCCATTGGATTTGAAGTCCAACGCCTTAACCACTCGGACATCCTGGTGAGGATGAACAGGAAATAGAGCATCGACTTCATCCATTGTCAAAGGTCATGAGAAAATATATTAAGCGAATGGATACCTTAACCACTCTTATTGAGCAATACAGGAAATGGAAAAAGAGCAGGTAATTATTTATTTATATACAAACTCAACTTCTTTTAATGTTATTTGCTTATAATTTCTATCGCCATTTGTTGTGTTCAAGTGACCTTCCTCTCCCTTACGGTACGTTCACACGGTTCCGTTGCGTGCTTCAACGGAGACGCCTCCCATTCACTTTGAGTGGGGTGATGTCAAGCTTTGCCGAACTGCATTGTGGTTCCGTCGCATCGCTTTGCCTCCGTTGCTCGCTTCGAAAGTTGAGAAAAGTTCAACTTTTCAAGCCAATCAAACAATATGAGCACAGTATGAGCACTAGCCAATCAAACCGTATGCTTGTTTGTCCCGGGCGGGATATTAATGTGATTGGTTGTTGGTCGAGTGCCAGTCACCCCCACCGGCAAGCTTCAACACGACAGAACCATGTGGACGATTAGTGTTGATGAAGGAGAAGTTAAGGTTTACCAGGAGTGGGGTTTGAACCCACGAGGGCTATTGCCCATTGGATCTTAAGTCCAACGCCTTAACCACTCGGCCATCCTGGTGAGGATGAACAGGAAATAGAGCACAGAAATAATCCATGGTCAAAGGTCATGAGAAAATATATTAAGCGCATACCTTAACTGTTCAAACTGTGCAAGACACAATGTAGGAAATGGAAACTTAGCGATTAATAATTAAGTGTATTTTATTTACAAACTCAATTCTTTTTTTTTTTACTTGTGTCATTTCCGATGGCCGTTTGTTGTGTTCAAGGGATATGCTTCTCCCTTCCAGTGCATTTATTATGTCAATATATCTGTAGAAGTTAAGATCTACCAGGAGTGGGGTTTGAAACCACTAGGGCTATTGCCATTGGATTTTAAGTCCAACGCCTTACCCACTCGGACATCCTGGTGAGGATGAATAAGAAATACAGCATCAAGTTGATCTATTGTCAAAGGTCATGAGAAAATATATTAAGCGAATGGATACCTTAACCACTCAAACTGAGCAATGCAGGAAATGGAAACAGAGCAGGTAATTATTTATTTATATACAAACTCAATTTCTTTTAATGTTATTTGCTTATAATTTCTATCGCCATTTGTTGTGTTCAAGTGACCTTCCTCTCCCTTACGGTACGTTCACACGGTTCCGTTGCGTGCTTCAACGGAGACGCCTCCCATTCACTTTGAGTGGGGTGATGTCAAGCTTTGCCGAACTGCATCGTGGTTCCGTCGCATCGCTTTGCCTCCGTTGCTTGCTCCGAAAGTTGAGAAAAGTTCAACTTTTCAAGCGTCAGCCAATCAAACAATATGCCAGTACGAGCACTAGCCAATCAAACCGTATGCTTGTTTGTCCGGGGCGGGATATTAATGTGATTGGTTGTTGGTCAAGTGCCAGACACGCCCACCGGCAAGCTTCAACACGACACAACCATGTGGACGATTAGTGTTGATGAAGGAGAAGTTAAGGTTTACCAGGAGTGGGGTTTGAACCCACGAGGGCTATTGCCATTGGATTTTAAGTCCAACGCCTTAACCACTCGGACATCCTGGTGAGGATGAATAAGAAATACAGCATCAAGTTGATCTATTGTCAAAGGTCATGAGAAAATATATTAAGCGAATGGATACCTTAACCACTCAAACTGAGCAATGCAGGAAATGGAAACAGAGCAGGTAATTATTTATTTATATACAAACTCAACTTCTTTTAATGTTATTTGCTTATAATTTCTATCGCCATTTGTTGTGTTCAAGTGACCTTCCTCCCTTACGGTACGTTTACACGGTTCCGTTGCGTGCTTCAACGGAGACGTCTCCCATTCACTTTGAGTGGGGTGACGTCAAGCTTTGCCGAACTGCATTGTGGTTCCGTCGCATCGCTTTGCCTCCGTTGCTCGCTTCGAAAGTTGAGAAAAGTTCAACTTTTCAAGCCAATCAAACAATATGCCAGTACGAGCAATAGCCAATCAAACCGTATGCTTGTTTGTCCGGGGCGGGATATTAATGTGATTGGTTGTTGGTCGAGTGCCAGACACGCCCACCGGCAAGCTTCAACACGACAGAACCATGTGGACGATTAGTGTTGATGAAGCAGAAGTTAAGGTTTACCAGGAGTGGGATTTGAACCCACGAGGGCTATTGCCCAATGGATCTTAAGTCCAACGCCTTAACCACTCGGCCATCCTGGTGAGGAAGAACAGGAAATAGAGCATACAAATAATCCATGGTCAAAGGTCATGAGAAAATATATTAAGCGCATACCTTAACCGTTCAAACTGTGCAAGACACAATGTAGGAAATGGAAACTTAGCGATTAATAATTAAGTGTATTTTATTTACAAACTCAATTCTTTTTTTTTTTTACTTGTGTCATTTGCAATGGACGTTTGTTGTGTTCAAGGGATCTGCTTCCCCCTTCCAGTGCATTTATTATGTCAATTTGTCGCTGTATCTGTAGAAGTTAAGATTTACCAGGAGTGGGGTTTGAACCCACGAGGGCTATTTCCCATTGGATTTTAAGTCCAACGCCTTAACCACTCGGACATCCTGGTGAGGATGAACAGGAAATAGAGCATCGACTTTATCCATTGTCAAAGTTCATGAGAAAATATATTAAACGAATGGATACCTTAAACACTCAAACTGAGCAATGCAGGAAATGGAAACAGAGCAGGTAATTATTTATTTATATACAAACTCAATTTCTTTTAATGTTATTTGCTTATAATTTCTATCGCCATTTGTTGTGTTCAAGTGACCTTCCTCTCCCTTACGGTACGTTCACACGGTTCCGTTGCGTGCTTCAACGGAGACGCCTCCCATTCACTTTGAGTGGGGTGATGTCAAGCTTTGCCGAACTGCATTGTGGTTCCGTCGCATCGCTTTGCCTCCGTTGCTTGCTCCGAAAGTTGAGAAAAGTTAAACTTTTCAAGCGTCAGCCAATCAAACAATATGCCAGTACGAGCACTAGCCAATCAAACCGTATACTTGTTTGTCCGGGGCGGGATATTAATGTGATTGGTTGTTGGTCAAGTGCCAGACACGCCCACCGGCAAGCTTCAACACGACACAACCATGTGGACGATTAGTGTTGATGAAGGAGAAGTTAAGGTTTACCAGGAGTGGGGTTTGAACCCACGAGGGCTATTGCCATTGGATTTTAAGTCCAACGCCTTAACCACTCGGACATCCTGGTGAGGATGAATAAGAAATACAGCATCAAGTTGATCTATTGTCAAAGGTCATGAGAAAATATATTAAGCGAATGGATACCTTAACCACTCAAACTGAGCAATGCAGGAAATGGAAACAGAGCAGGTAATTATTTATTTATATACAAACTCAACTTCTTTTAATGTTATTTGCTTATAATTGCTATCGCCATTTGTTGTGTTCAAGTGACCTTCCTCTCCCTTACGGTACGTTCACACGGTTCCGTTGCGTGCTTCAACGGAGACGCCTCCCATTCACTTTGAGTGGGGTGATGTCAAGCTTTGCCGAACTGCATTGTGGTTCCGTCGCATCGCTTTGCCTCCGTTGCTCGCTTCGAAAGTTGAGAAAAGTTCAACTTTTCAAGCCAATCAAACAATATGCCAGTACGAGCAATAGCCAATCAAACCGTATGCTTGTTTGTCCGGGGCGGGATATTAATGTGATTGGTTGTTGGTCGAGTGCCAGACACGCCCACCGGCAAGCTTCAACACGACAGAACCATGTGGACGATTAGTGTTGATGAAGCAGAAGTTAAGGTTTACCAGGAGTGGGGTTTGAACCCACGAGGGCTATTGCCCATTGGATCTTAAGTCCAACGCCTTAACCACTCGGCCATCCTGGTAAGGATGAACAGGAAATAGAGCATACAAATAATCCATGGTCAAAGGTCATGAGAAAATATATTAAGCGCATACCTTAACCGTTCAAACTGTGCAAGACACAATGTAGGAAATGGAAACTTAGCGATTAATAATTAAGTGTATTTTATTTACAAACTCAATTCTTTTTTTTTTTACTTGTGTCATTTGCAATGGACGTTTGTTGTGTTCAAGGGATCTGCTTCCCCCTTCCAGTGCATTTATTATGTCAATATGTCGCTGTATCTGTAGAAGTTAAGATTTACCAGGAGTGGGGTTTGAACCCACTAGGGCTATTGCCATTGGATTTTAAGTCCAACGCCTTAACCACTCGGACATCCTGGTGAGGATGAATTAGAAATACAGCATCAAGTTGATCTATTGTCAAAGGTCATGAGAAAATATATTAAGCGAATGGATACCTTAACCACTCAAACTGAGCAATACAGGAAATGGAAACAGAGCAGGTAATTATTTATTTATATACAAACTCAACTTCTTTATACGTTATTTGCTTATAATTGCTATCGCCATTTGTTGTGTTCAAGTGACCTTCCTCTCCCTTACGGTACGTTCACACGGTTCCGTTGCGTGCTTCAACGGAGACGCCTCCCATTCACTTTGAGTGGGGTGATGTCAAGCTTTGCTGAACTGCATTGTGGTTCCGTCGCATCGCTTTGCCTCTGTTGCTCGCTTCGAAAGTTGAGAAAAGTTCAACTTTTCAAGCCAATCAAACAATATGCCAGTACGAGCACTAGCCAATCAAACCGTATGCTTGTTTGTCCGGGGCGGGATATTAATGTGATTGGTTTTTGGTCGAGTGCCAGACACACCCACCGGCAAGCTTCAACACGACAGAACCATGTGGACGATTAGTGTTGGTGAAGGAGAAGTTAAGGTTTACCAGGAGTGGGGTTTGAACCCACGAGGGCTATTGCCCATTGGATCTTAAGTCCAACGCCTTAACCACTCGGCCATCCTGGTGAGGATGAACAGGAAATAGAGCATACAAATAATCCATGGTCAAAGGTCATGAGAAAATATATTAAGCGCATACCTTAACCGTTCAAACTGTGCAAGACACAATGTAGGAAATGGAAACTTAGCGATTAATAATTAAGTGTATTTTATTTACAAACTCAATTCTTTTTTTTTTACTTGTGTCATTTGCGATGGCCGTTTGTTGTGTTCAAGGGATCTGCTTCCCCCTTCCAGTGCATTTATTATGTCAATATGTTGCTGTATCTGCAGAAGTTAAGATTTACCAGGAGTGGGGTTTGAACCCACGAGGGCTATTTCCCATTGGATTTTAAGTCCAACGCCTTAACCACTCGGACATCCTGGTGAGGATGAACAGGAAATAGAGCATCGACTTTATCCATTGTCAAAGGTCATGAGAAAATATATTAAGCGAATGGATACCTTAACCACTCTTATTGAGCAATACAGGAAATGGAAAAAGAGCAGGTAATTATTTATTTATATACAAACCCCAATTCTTTTAATGTTATTTGCTTATAATTTCTATCGCCATTTGTTGTGTTCAAGTGACCTTCCTCTCCCTTACGGTACGTTCACACGGTTCCGTTGCGTGCTTCAACGGAGACGTCTCCCATTCACTTTGAGTGGGGTGACGTCAAGCTTTGCCGAACTGCATTGTGGTTCCGTCGCATCGCTTGGCCTCCGTTGCTCGCTTCGAAAGTTGAGAAAAGTTCAACTTTTCAAGCGTCAGCCAATCAAACAATATGCCAGTACGAGCACTAGCCAATCAAACCGTATGCTTGTTTGTCCAGGGCGGGATATTAACGTTATTGGTTGTTGGTCGAGTGCCAGACACGCCCACCGGCAAGCTTCAACACGACAGAACCATGTGGACGATCAGTGTTGATGAAGGAGAAGTTAAGGTTTACCAGGAGTGGGGTTTGAACCCACGAGGGCTATTGCCCATTGGATCTTAAGTCCAACGCCTTAACCACTCGGCCATCCTGGTGAGGATGAACAGGAAATAGAGCATACAAATAATCCATGGTCAAAGGTCATGAGAAAATATATTAAGCGCATACCTTAACCGTTCAAACAGTGCAAGACACAATGTAGGAAATGGAAACTTAGCGATTAATAATTGCATGCATTTATTATGCATTTATTATGTCAATATGTCGCTGTATCTGTAGAAGTTAAGATTTACCAGGAGTGGGGTTTGAACCCACTAGGGCTATAGCCATTGGATTGTAAGTCCAACGCCTTAACCACTCGGCCATCCTGGTGAGGATGAAAAGGAAATAGAGCATACAAATAATCCATGGTCAAAGGTCATGAGAAAATATATTAAGCGCATACCTTAACTGTTCAAACTGTGAAAGACACAATGTAGGAAATGGAAACTTAGCGATTAATAATTAAGTGTATTTTATTTACAAACTCAATTCTTTTTTTTTTTACTTGTGTCATTTGCGATGGCCGTTTGTTGTGTTCAAGGGATCTGCTTCCCCCTTCCAGTGCATTTATTATGTCAATATATCTGTAGAAGTTAAGATTTACCAGGAGTGGGGTTTGAAACCACTAGGGCTATTGCCATTGGATTTTAAGTCCAACGCCTTACCCACTCGGACATCCTGGTGAGGATGAATAAGAAATACAGCATCAAGTTGATCTATTGTCAAAGGTCATGAGAAAATATATTAAGCGAATGGATACCTTAACCACTCAAACTGAGCAATGCAGGAAATGGAAACAGAGCAGGTAATTATTTATTTATATACAAACTCAATTTCTTTTAATGTTATTTGCTTATAATTTCTATCGCCATTTGTTGTGTTCAAGTGACCTTCCTCTCCCTTACGGTACGTTCACACGGTTCCGTTGCGTGCTTCAACGGAGACGCCTCCCATTCACTTTGAGTGGGGTGATGTCAAGCTTTGCCGAACTGCATCGTGGTTCAGTCGCATCGCTTTGCCTCCGTTGCTTGCTCCGAAAGTTGAGAAAAGTTAAACTTTTCAAGCGTCAGCCAATCAAACAATATGCCAGTACGAGCACTAGCCAATCAAACCGTATGCTTGTTTGTCCGGGGCGGGATATTAATGTGATTGGTTGTTGGTCAAGTGCCAGACACGCCCACCGGCAAGCTTCAACACGACACAACCATGTGGACGATTAGTGTTGATGAAGGAGAAGTTAAGGTTTACCAGGAGTGGGGTTTGAACCCACGAGGGCTATTGCCATTGGATTTTAAGTCCAACGCCTTAACCACTCGGACATCCTGGTGAGGATGAATAAGAAATACAGCATCAAGTTGATCTATTGTCAAAGGTCATGAGAAAATATATTAAGCGAATGGATACCTTAACCACTCAAACTGAGCAATGCAGGAAATGGAAACAGAGCAGGTAATTATTTATTTATATACAAACTCAACTTCTTTTAATGTTATTTGCTTATAATTTCTATCGCCATTTGTTGTGTTCAAGTGACCTTCCTCTCCCTTACGGTACGTTCACACGGTTCCGTTGCGTGCTTCAACGGAGACGTCTCCCATTCACTTTGAGTGGGGTGACGTCAAGCTTTGCCGAACTGCATCGTGGTTCCGTCGCATCGCTTTGCCTCCGTTGCTCGCTTCGAAAGTTGAGAAAAGTTCAACTTTTCAAGCGTCAGCCAATCAAACAATATGCCAGTACGAGCACTAGCCAATCAAACCATATGCTTGTTTGTCCGGGGCGGGATATTAATGTGATTGGTTGTTGGTCGAGTGCCAGACACGCCCACCGGCAAGCTTCAACACGACAGAACCATGTGGACGATTAGTGTTGATGAAGCAGAAGTTAAGGTTTACCAGGAGTGGGGTTTGAACCCACAAGGGCTATTGCCCATTGGATCTTAAGTCCAACGCCTTAACCACTCGGCCATCCTGGTGAGGATGAACAGGAAATAGAGCATACAAATAATCCATGGTCAAAGGTCATGAGAAAATATATTAAGCGCATACCTTAACCGTTCAAACTGTGCAAGACACAATGTAGGAAATGGAAACTTAGCGATTAATAATTAAGTGTATTTTATTTACAAACTCAATTCTTTTTTTTTACTTGTGTCATTTGCGATGGCCGTTTGTTGTGTTCAAGGGATCTGCTTCCCCCTTCCAGTGCATTTATTATGACAATATGTCGCTTTATCTGCAGAAGTTAAGATTTACCAGGAGTGGGGTTTGAACCCACGAGTGCTATTGCCATTGGATTTTAAGTCCAACGCCTTAACCACTCGGACATCCTGGTGAGGATGAATAAGAAATACAGCATCAAGTTGATCTATTGTCAAAGGTCATGAGAAAATATATTAAGCGAATGGATACCTTAACCACTCAAACTGAGCAATGCAGGAAATGGAAACAGAGCAGGTAATTATATATTTATATACAAACTCAACTTCTTTTAATGTTATTTGCTTATAATTTCTATCGCCATTTGTTGTGTTCAAGTGACCTTCCTCTCCCTTACGGTACGTTCACACGGTTCCGTTGCGTGCTTCAACGGAGACGTCTCCCATTCACTTTGAGTGGGGTGACGTCAAGCTTTGCCGAACTGCATTGTGGTTCCGTCGCATCGCTTTGCCTCCGTTGCTCGCTTCGAAAGTTGAGAAAAGTTCAACTTTTCAAGCGTCAGCCAATCAAACAATATGCCAGTACGAGCACTAGCCAATCAAACCGTATGCTTGTTTGTCCCGGGCGGGATATTAATGTGATTGGTTGTTGGTCGAGTGCCAGACACGCCCACCGGCAAGCTTCAACACGACAGAACCATGTGGACGATTAGTGTTGATGAAGGAGAAGTTAAGGTTTACCAGGAGTGGGGCTTGAACCCACGAGGGCTATTGCCCATTGGATCTTAAGTCCAACGCCTTAACCACTCGGCCATCCTGGTGAGGATGAACAGGAAATAGAGCACACAAATAATCCATGGTCAAAGGTCATGAGAAAATATATTAAGCGCATACCTTAACCGTTCAAGACACAATGTAGGAAATGGAAACTTAGCGATTAATAATTAAGTGTATTTTATTAACAAACTCAATTCTTTTTTTTTACTTGTGTCATTTGCGATGGCCGTTTGTTGTGTTCAAGGGATCTGCTTCCCCCTTCCAGTGCATTTATTATGTCAATATGTCGCTGTATCTGTAGAAGTTAAGATTTACCAGGAGTGGGGTTTGAACCCACGAGTGCTATTTCCCATTGGATTTTAAGTCCAACGCCTTAACCACTCGGACATCCTGGTGAGGATGAACAGGAAATAGAGCATCGACTTCATCCATTGTCAAAGGTCATGAGAAAATATATTAAGCGAATGGATACCTTAACCACTCTTATTGAGCAATACAGGAAATGGAAAAAGAGCAGGTAATTATTTATTTATATACAAACCCCAATTCTTTTAATGTTATTTGCTTATAATTTCTATCGCCATTTGTTGTGTTCAAGTGACCTTCCTCTCCCTTACGGTACGTTCACACGGTTCCGTTGCGTGCTTCAACGGAGACGTCTCCCATTCACTTTGAGTGGGGTGACGTCAAGCTTTGCCGAACTGCATTGTGGTTCCGTCGCATCGCTTTGCCTCCGTTGCTCGCTTCGAAAGTTGAGAAAAGTTCAACTTTTCAAGCGTCAGCCAATCAAACAATATGCCAGTACGAGCACTAGCCAATCAAACCGTATGCTTGTTTGTCCAGGGCGGGATATTAACGTTATTGGTTGTTGGTCGAGTGCCAGACACGCCCACCGGCAAGCTTCAACACGACAGAACCATGTGGACGATCAGTGTTGATGAAGGAGAAGTTAAGGTTTACCAGGAGTGGGGTTTGAACCCACGAGGGCTATTGCCCATTGGATCTTAAGTCCAACGCCTTAACCACTCGGCCATCCTGGTGAGGATGAACAGGAAATAGAGCATACAAATAATCCATGGTCAAAGGTCATGAGAAAATATATTAAGCGCATACCTTAACCGTTCAAACAGTGCAAGACACAATGTAGGAAATGGAAACTTAGCGATTAATAATTAAGTGTATTTTATTTACAAACTCAATTCTTTTTTTTTAACTTGTGTCATTTGCGATGGCCGTTTGTTGTGTTCAAGGGATCTGCTTCCCACTTCCAGTGCATTTATTATGTCAATATGTCGCTGTATCTGTAGAAGTTAAGATTTACCAGGAGTGGGGTTTGAACCCACTAGGGCTATAGCCATTGGATTGTAAGTCCAACGCCTTAACCACTCGGACATCCTGGTGAGGATGAATAAGAAATACAGCATCAAGTTGATCTATTGTCAAAGGTCATGAGAAAATATATTAAGCGAATGGATACCTTAACCACTCAAACTGAGCAATACAGGAAATGGAAACGGAGCAGGTAATTATTTATTTATATACAAACTCAACTTCTTTTAACGTTATTTGCTTATAATTGCTATCGCCATTTGTTGTGTTCAAGTGACCTTCCTCTCCCTTACGGTACGTTCACACGGTTCCGTTGCGTGCTTCAACGGAGACGCCTCCCATTCACTTTGAGTGGGGTGATGTCAAGCTTTGCCGAACTGCATTGTGGTTCCGTCGCATCGCTTTGCCTCCGTTGCTCGCTTCGAAAGTTGAGAAAAGTTCAACTTTTCAAGCGTCAGCCAATCAAACAATATGCCAGTACGAGCACTAGCCAATCAAACCATATGCTTGTTTGTCCGGGGCGGGATATTAATGTGATTGGTTGTTGGTCGAGTGCCAGACACGCCCACCGGCAAGCTTCAACACGACAGAACCATGTGGACGATTAGTGTTGATGAAGCAGAAGTTAAGGTTTACCAGGAGTGGGGTTTGAACCCACAAGGGCTATTGCCCATTGGATCTTAAGTCCAACGCCTTAACCACTCGGCCATCCTGGTGAGGATGAACAGGAAATAGAGCATACAAATAATCCATGGTCAAAGGTCATGAGAAAATATATTAAGCGCATACCTTAACCGTTCAAACTGTGCAAGACACAATGTAGGAAATGGAAACTTAGCGATTAATAATTAAGTGTATTTTATTTACAAACTCAATTCTTTTTTTTTACTTGTGTCATTTGCGATGGCCGTTTGTTGTGTTCAAGGGATCTGCTTCCCCCTTCCAGTGCATTTATTATGACAATATGTCGCTTTATCTGCAGAAGTTAAGATTTACCAGGAGTGGGGTTTGAACCCACGAGTGATATTGCCATTGGATTTTAAGTCCAACGCCTTAACCACTCGGACATCCTGGTGAGGATGAATAAGAAATACAGCATCAAGTTGATCTATTGTCAAAGGTCATGAGAAAATATATTAAGCGAATGGATACCTTAACCACTCAAACTGAGCAATGCAGGAAATGGAAACAGAGCAGGTAATTATATATTTATATACAAACTCAACTTCTTTTAATGTTATTTGCTTATAATTTCTATCGCCATTTGTTGTGTTCAAGTGACCTTCCTCTCCCTTACGGTACGTTCACACGGTTCCGTTGCGTGCTTCAACGGAGACGTCTCCCATTCACTTTGAGTGGGGTGACGTCAAGCTTTGCCGAACTGCATTGTGGTTCCGTCGCATCGCTTTGCCTCCGTTGCTCGCTTCGAAAGTTGAGAAAAGTTCAACTTTTCAAGCGTCAGCCAATCAAACAATATGCCAGTACGAGCACTAGCCAATCAAACCGTATGCTTGTTTGTCCAGGGCGGGATATTAACGTTATTGGTTGTTGGTCAAGTGCCAGACACGCCCACCGGCAAGCTTCAACACGACAGAACCATGTGGACGATCAGTGTTGATGAAGGAGAAGTTAAGGTTTACCAGGAGTGGGGTTTGAACCCACGAGGGCTATTGCCCATTGGATCTTAAGTCCAACGCCTTAACCACTCGGCCATCCTGGTGAGGATGAACAGGAAATAGAGCATACAAATAATCCATGGTCAAAGGTCATGAGAAAATATATTAAGCGCATACCTTAACCGTTCAAACTGTGCAAGACACAATGTAGGAAATGAAAACTTAGCGATTAATAATTAAGTGTATTTTATTTACAAACTCAATTCTTTTTTTTTTACTTGTGTCATTTGCGATGGCCGTTTGTTGTGTTCAAGGGATATGCTTCTCCCTTCCAGTGCATTTATTATGACAATATGTCGCTGTATCTGCAGAAGTTAAGATTTACCAGGAGTGGGGTTTGAACCCACGAGTGCTATTGCCATTGGATTTTAAGTCCAACGCCTTAACCACTCGGACATCCTGGTGAGGATGAATAAGAAATACAGCATCAAGTTGATCTATTGTCAAAGGTCATGAGAAAATATATTAAGCGAATGGATACCTTAACCACTCAAACTGAGCAATGCAGGAAATGGAAACAGAGCAGGTAATTATATATTTATATACAAACTCAACTTCTTTTAATGTTATTTGCTTATAATTTCTATCGCCATTTGTTGTGTTCAAGTGACCTTCCTCTCCCTTACGGTACGTTCACACGGTTCCGTTGCGTGCTTCAACGGAGACGTCTCCCATTCACTTTGAGTGGGGTGACGTCAAGCTTTGCCGAACTGCATTGTGGTTCCGTCGCATCGCTTTGCCTCCGTTGCTCGCTTCGAAAGTTGAGAAAAGTTCAACTTTTCAAGCGTCAGCCAATCAAACAATATGCCAGTACGAGCACTAGCCAATCAAACCGTATGCTTGTTTGTCCAGGGCGGGATATTAACGTTATTGGTTGTTGGTCGAGTGCCAGACACGCCCACCGGCAAGCTTCAACACGACAGAACCATGTGGACGATCAGTGTTGATGAAGGAGAAGTTAAGGTTTACCAGGAGTGGGGTTTGAACCCACGAGGGCTATTGCCCATTGGATCTTAAGTCCAACGCCTTAACCACTCGGCCATCCTGGTGAGGATGAACAGGAAATAGAGCATACAAATAATCCATGGTCAAAGGTCATGAGAAAATATATTAAGCGCATACCTTAACCGTTCAAACAGTGCAAGACACAATGTAGGAAATGGAAACTTAGCGATTAATAATTAAGTGTATTTTATTTACAAACTCAATTCTTTTTTTTTAACTTGTGTCATTTGCGATGGCCGTTTGTTGTGTTCAAGGGATCTGCTTCCCACTTCCAGTGCATTTATTATGTCAATATGTCGCTGTATCTGTAGAAGTTAAGATTTACCAGGAGTGGGGTTTGAACCCACTAGGGCTATAGCCATTGGATTGTAAGTCCAACGCCTTAACCACTCGGACATCCTGGTGAGGATGAATAAGAAATACAGCATCAAGTTGATCTATTGTCAAAGGTCATGAGAAAATATATTAAGCGAATGGATACCTTAACCACTCAAACTGAGCAATACAGGAAATGGAAACGGAGCAGGTAATTATTTATTTATATACAAACTCAACTTCTTTTAACGTTATTTGCTTATAATTGCTATCGCCATTTGTTGTGTTCAAGTGACCTTCCTCTCCCTTACGGTACGTTCACACGGTTCCGTTGCGTGCTTCAACGGAGACGCCTCCCATTCACTTTGAGTGGGGTGATGTCAAGCTTTGCCGAACTGCATTGTGGTTCCGTCGCATCGCTTTGCCTCCGTTGCTCGCTTCGAAAGTTGAGAAAAGTTCAACTTTTCAAGCGTCAGCCAATCAAACAATATGCCAGTACGAGCACTAGCCAATCAAACCATATGCTTGTTTGTCCGGGGCGGGATATTAATGTGATTGGTTGTTGGTCGAGTGCCAGACACGCCCACCGGCAAGCTTCAACACGACAGAACCATGTGGACGATTAGTGTTGATGAAGCAGAAGTTAAGGTTTACCAGGAGTGGGGTTTGAACCCACAAGGGCTATTGCCCATTGGATCTTAAGTCCAACGCCTTAACCACTCGGCCATCCTGGTGAGGATGAACAGGAAATAGAGCATACAAATAATCCATGGTCAAAGGTCATGAGAAAATATATTAAGCGCATACCTTAACCGTTCAAACTGTGCAAGACACAATGTAGGAAATGGAAACTTAGCGATTAATAATTAAGTGTATTTTATTTACAAACTCAATTCTTTTTTTTTACTTGTGTCATTTGCGATGGCCGTTTGTTGTGTTCAAGGGATCTGCTTCCCCCTTCCAGTGCATTTATTATGACAATATGTCGCTTTATCTGCAGAAGTTAAGATTTACCAGGAGTGGGGTTTGAACCCACGAGTGATATTGCCATTGGATTTTAAGTCCAACGCCTTAACCACTCGGACATCCTGGTGAGGATGAATAAGAAATACAGCATCAAGTTGATCTATTGTCAAAGGTCATGAGAAAATATATTAAGCGAATGGATACCTTAACCACTCAAACTGAGCAATGCAGGAAATGGAAACAGAGCAGGTAATTATATATTTATATACAAACTCAACTTCTTTTAATGTTATTTGCTTATAATTTCTATCGCCATTTGTTGTGTTCAAGTGACCTTCCTCTCCCTTACGGTACGTTCACACGGTTCCGTTGCGTGCTTCAACGGAGACGTCTCCCATTCACTTTGAGTGGGGTGACGTCAAGCTTTGCCGAACTGCATTGTGGTTCCGTCGCATCGCTTTGCCTCCGTTGCTCGCTTCGAAAGTTGAGAAAAGTTCAACTTTTCAAGCGTCAGCCAATCAAACAATATGCCAGTACGAGCACTAGCCAATCAAACCGTATGCTTGTTTGTCCAGGGCGGGATATTAACGTTATTGGTTGTTGGTCAAGTGCCAGACACGCCCACCGGCAAGCTTCAACACGACAGAACCATGTGGACGATCAGTGTTGATGAAGGAGAAGTTAAGGTTTACCAGGAGTGGGGTTTGAACCCACGAGGGCTATTGCCCATTGGATCTTAAGTCCAACGCCTTAACCACTCGGCCATCCTGGTGAGGATGAACAGGAAATAGAGCATACAAATAATCCATGGTCAAAGGTCATGAGAAAATATATTAAGCGCATACCTTAACCGTTCAAACTGTGCAAGACACAATGTAGGAAATGAAAACTTAGCGATTAATAATTAAGTGTATTTTATTTACAAACTCAATTCTTTTTTTTTTACTTGTGTCATTTGCGATGGCCGTTTGTTGTGTTCAAGGGATATGCTTCTCCCTTCCAGTGCATTTATTATGACAATATGTCGCTGTATCTGCAGAAGTTAAGATTTACCAGGAGTGGGGTTTGAACCCACGAGTGCTATTGCCATTGGATTTTAAGTCCAACGCCTTAACCACTCGGACATCCTGGTGAGGATGAATAAGAAATACAGCATCAAGTTGATCTATTGTCAAAGGTCATGAGAAAATATATTAAGCGAATGGATACCTTAACCACTCAAACTGAGCAATGCAGGAAATGGAAACAGAGCAGGTAATTATATATTTATATACAAACTCAACTTCTTTTAATGTTATTTGCTTATAATTTCTATCGCCATTTGTTGTGTTCAAGTGACCTTCCTCTCCCTTACGGTACGTTCACACGGTTCCGTTGCGTGCTTCAACGGAGACGTCTCCCATTCACTTTGAGTGGGGTGACGTCAAGCTTTGCCGAACTGCATTGTGGTTCCGTCGCATCGCTTTGCCTCCGTTGCTCGCTTCGAAAGTTGAGAAAAGTTCAACTTTTCAAGCGTCAGCCAATCAAACAATATGCCAGTACGAGCACTAGCCAATCAAACCGTATGCTTGTTTGTCCCGGGCGGGATATTAATGTGATTGGTTGTTGGTCGAGTGCCAGACACGCCCACCGGCAAGCTTCAACACGACAGAACCATGTGGACGATTAGTGTTGATGAAGGAGAAGTTAAGGTTTACCAGGAGTGGGGCTTGAACCCATGAGGGCTATTGCCCATTGGATCTTAAGTCCAACGCCTTAACCACTCGGCCATCCTGGTGAGGATGAACAGGAAATAGAGCACACAAATAATCCATGGTCAAAGGTCATGAGAAAATATATTAAGCGCATACCTTAACCGTTCAAGACACAATGTAGGAAATGGAAACTTAGCGATTAATAATTAAGTGTATTTTATTAACAAACTCAATTCTTTTTTTTTACTTGTGTCATTTGCGATGGCCGTTTGTTGTGTTCAAGGGATCTGCTTCCCCCTCCCAGTGCATTTATTATGTCAATATGTCGCTGTATCTGTAGAAGTTAAGATTTACCAGGAGTGGGGTTTGAACCCACGAGTGCTATTTCCCATTGGATTTTAAGTCCAACGCCTTAACCACTCGGACATCCTGGTGAGGATGAACAGGAAATAGAGCATCGACTTCATCCATTGTCAAAGGTCATGAGAAAATATATTAAGCGAATGGATACCTTAACCACTCTTATTGAGCAATACAGGAAATGGAAAAAGAGCAGGTAATTATTTATTTATATACAAACCCCAATTCTTTTAATGTTATTTGCTTATAATTTCTATCGCCATTTGTTGTGTTCAAGTGACCTTCCTCTCCCTTACGGTACGTTCACACGGTTCCGTTGCGTGCTTCAACGGAGACGTCTCCCATTCACTTTGAGTGGGGTGACGTCAAGCTTTGCCGAACTGCATTGTGGTTCCGTCGCATCGCTTTGCCTCCGTTGCTCGCTTCGAAAGTTGAGAAAAGTTCAACTTTTCAAGCGTCAGCCAATCAAACAATATGCCAGTACGAGCACTAGCCAATCAAACCGTATGCTTGTTTGTCCAGGGCGGGATATTAACGTTATTGGTTGTTGGTCGAGTGCCAGACACGCCCACCGGCAAGCTTCAACACGACAGAACCATGTGGACGATCAGTGTTGATGAAGGAGAAGTTAAGGTTTACCAGGAGTGGGGTTTGAACCCACGAGGGCTATTGCCCATTGGATCTTAAATCCAACGCCTTAACCACTCGGCCATCCTGGTGAGGATGAACAGGAAATAGAGCATACAAATAATCCATGGTCAAAGGTCATGAGAAAATATATTAAGCGCATACCTTAACCGTTCAAACAGTGCAAGACACAATGTAGGAAATGGAAACTTAGCGATTAATAATTAAGTGTATTTTATTTACAAACTCAATTCTTTTTTTTAACTTGTGTCATTTGCGATGGCCGTTTGTTGTGTTCAAGGGATCTGCTTCCCACTTCCAGTGCATTTATTATGTCAATATGTCGCTGTATCTGTAGAAGTTAAGATTTACCAGGAGTGGGGTTTGAACCCACTAGGGCTATAGCCATTGGATTGTAAGTCCAACGCCTTAACCACTCGGACATCCTGGTGAGGATGAATAAGAAATACAGCATCAAGTTGATCTATTGTCAAAGGTCATGAGAAAATATATTAAGCGAATGGATACCTTAACCACTCAAACTGAGCAATACAGGAAATGGAAACGGAGCAGGTAATTATTTATTTATATACAAACTCAACTTCTTTTAACGTTATTTGCTTATAATTGCTATCGCCATTTGTTGTGTTCAAGTGACCTTCCTCTCCCTTACGGTACGTTCACACGGTTCCGTTGCGTGCTTCAACGGAGACGCCTCCCATTCACTTTGAGTGGGGTGATGTCAAGCTTTGCCGAACTGCATTGTGGTTCCGTCGCATCGCTTTGCCTCCGTTGCTCGCTTCGAAAGTTGAGAAAAGTTCAACTTTTCAAGCGTCAGCCAATCAAACAATATGCCAGTACGAGCACTAGCCAATCAAACCATATGCTTGTTTGTCCGGGGCGGGATATTAATGTGATTGGTTGTTGGTCGAGTGCCAGACACGCCCACCGGCAAGCTTCAACACGACAGAACCATGTGGACGATTAGTGTTGATGAAGCAGAAGTTAAGGTTTACCAGGAGTGGGGTTTGAACCCACAAGGGCTATTGCCCAT
Source organism: Notothenia rossii (assembly GCF_949606895.1). Classification (NCBI taxonomy): domain Eukaryota; kingdom Metazoa; phylum Chordata; class Actinopteri; order Perciformes; family Nototheniidae; genus Notothenia; species Notothenia rossii. The sequence goes on along the minus strand of NC_136907.1, from coordinate 74,508,493 downwards.
TGGATCTTAAGTCCAACGCCTTAACCACTCGGCCATCCTGGTGAGGATGAACAGGAAATAGAGCATACAAATAATCCATGGTCAAAGGTCATTAGAAAATATATTAAGCGCATACCTTAACCGTTCAAACTGTGCAAGACACAATGTAGGAAATGGAAACTTAGCGATTAATAATTAAGTGTATTTTATTTACAAACTCAATTCTTTTTTTTTACTTGTGTCATTTGCGATGGCCGTTTGTTGTGTTCAAGGGATCTGCTTCCCCCTTCCAGTGCATTTATTATGACAATATGTCGCTTTATCTGCAGAAGTTAAGATTTACCAGGAGTGGGGTTTGAACCCACGAGTGCTATTGCCATTGGATTTTAAGTCCAACGCCTTAACCACTCGGACATCCTGGTGAGGATGAATAAGAAATACAGCATCAAGTTGATCTATTGTCAAAGGTCATGAGAAAATATATTAAGCGAATGGATACCTTAACCACTCAAACTGAGCAATGCAGGAAATGGAAACAGAGCAGGTAATTATATATTTATATACAAACTCAACTTCTTTTAATGTTATTTGCTTATAATTTCTATCGCCATTTGTTGTGTTCAAGTGACCTTCCTCTCCCTTACGGTACGTTCACACGGTTCCGTTGCGTGCTTCAACGGAGACGTCTCCCATTCACTTTGAGTGGGGTGATGTCAAGCTTTGCCGAACTGCATTGTGGTTCCGTCGCATCGCTTTGCCTCCGTTGCTCGCTTCGAAAGTTGAGAAAAGTTCAACTTTTCAAGCGTCAGCCAATCAAACAATATGCCAGTACGAGCACTAGCCAATCAAACCGTATGCTTGTTTGTCCAGGGCGGGATATTAACGTTATTGGTTGTTGGTCGAGTGCCAGACACGCCCACCGGCAAGCTTCAACACGACAGAACCATGTGGACGATCAGTGTTGATGAAGGAGAAGTTAAGGTTTACCAGGAGTGGGGTTTGAACCCACGAGGGCTATTGCCCATTGGATCTTAAGTCCAACGCCTTAACCACTCGGCCATCCTGGTGAGGATGAACAGGAAATAGAGCATACAAATAATCCATGGTCAAAGGTCATGAGAAAATATATTAAGCGCATACCTTAACCGTTCAAACTGTGCAAGACACAATGTAGGAAATGAAAACTTAGCGATTAATAATTAAGTGTATTTTATTTACAAACTCAATTCTTTTTTTTTTACTTGTGTCATTTGCGATGGCCGTTTGTTGTGTTCAAGGGATATGCTTCTCCCTTCCAGTGCATTTATTATGACAATATGTCGCTGTATCTGCAGAAGTTAAGATTTACCAGGAGTGGGGTTTGAACCCACGAGTGCTATTGCCATTGGATTTTAAGTCCAACGCCTTAACCACTCGGACATCCTGGTGAGGATGAATAAGAAATACAGCATCAAGTTGATCTATTGTCAAAGGTCATGAGAAAATATATTAAGCGAATGGATACCTTAACCACTCAAACTGAGCAATGCAGGAAATGGAAACAGAGCAGGTAATTATATATTTATATACAAACTCAACTTCTTTTAATGTTATTTGCTTATAATTTCTATCGCCATTTGTTGTGTTCAAGTGACCTTCCTCTCCCTTACGGTACGTTCACACGGTTCCGTTGCGTGCTTCAACGGAGACGTCTCCCATTCACTTTGAGTGGGGTGACGTCAAGCTTTGCCGAACTGCATTGTGGTTCCGTCGCATCGCTTTGCCTCCGTTGCTTGCTCCGAAAGTTGAGAAAAGTTCAACTTTTCAAGCGTCAGCCAATCAAACAATATGCCAGTACGAGCACTAGCCAATCAAACCGTATGCTTGTTTGTCCCGGGCGGGATATTAATGTGATTGGTTGTTGGTCGAGTGCCAGACACGCCCACCGGCAAGCTTCAACACGACAGAACCATGTGGACGATTAGTGTTGATGAAGGAGAAGTTAAGGTTTACCAGGAGTGGGGCTTGAACCCACGAGGGCTATTGCCCATTGGATCTTAAGTCCAACGCCTTAACCACTCGGCCATCCTGGTGAGGATGAACAGGAAATAGAGCACACAAATAATCCATGGTCAAAGGTCATGAGAAAATATATTAAGCGCATACCTTAACCGTTCAAGACACAATGTAGGAAATGGAAACTTAGCGATTAATAATTAAGTGTATTTTATTAACAAACTCAATTCTTTTTTTTTACTTGTGTCATTTGCGATGGCCGTTTGTTGTGTTCAAGGGATCTGCTTCCCCCTTCCAGTGCATTTATTATGTCAATATGTCGCTGTATCTGTAGAAGTTAAGATTTACCAGGAGTGGGGTTTGAACCCACGAGTGATATTGCCATTGGATTTTAAGTCCAACGCCTTAACCACTCGGACATCCTGGTGAGGATGAATAAGAAATACAGCATCAAGTTGATCTATTGTCAAAGGTCATGAGAAAATATATTAAGCGAATGGATACCTTAACCACTCAAACTGAGCAATGCAGGAAATGGAAACAGAGCAGGTAATTATATATTTATATACAAACTCAACTTCTTTTAATGTTATTTGCTTATAATTTCTATCGCCATTTGTTGTGTTCAAGTGACCTTCCTCTCCCTTACGGTACGTTCACACGGTTCCGTTGCGTGCTTCAACGGAGACGTCTCCCATTCACTTTGAGTGGGGTGACGTCAAGCTTTGCCGAACTGCATTGTGGTTCCGTCGCATCGCTTTGCCTCCGTTGCTCGCTTCGAAAGTTGAGAAAAGTTCAACTTTTCAAGCGTCAGCCAATCAAACAATATGCCAGTACGAGCACTAGCCAATCAAACCGTATGCTTGTTTGTCCAGGGCGGGATATTAACGTTATTGGTTGTTGGTCGAGTGCCAGACACGCCCACCGGCAAGCTTCAACACGACAGAACCATGTGGACGATCAGTGTTGATGAAGGAGAAGTTAAGGTTTACCAGGAGTGGGGTTTGAACCCACGAGGGCTATTGCCCATTGGATCTTAAGTCCAACGCCTTAACCACTCGGCCATCCTGGTGAGGATGAACAGGAAATAGAGCATACAAATAATCCATGGTCAAAGGTCATGAGAAAATATATTAAGCGCATACCTTAACCGTTCAAACTGTGCAAGACACAATGTAGGAAATGAAAACTTAGCGATTAATAATTAAGTGTATTTTATTTACAAACTCAATTCTTTTTTTTTTACTTGTGTCATTTGCGATGGCCGTTTGTTGTGTTCAAGGGATATGCTTCTCCCTTCCAGTGCATTTATTATGACAATATGTCGCTGTATCTGCAGAAGTTAAGATTTACCAGGAGTGGGGTTTGAACCCACGAGTGCTATTGCCATTGGATTTTAAGTCCAACGCCTTAACCACTCGGACATCCTGGTGAGGATGAATAAGAAATACAGCATCAAGTTGATCTATTGTCAAAGGTCATGAGAAAATATATTAAGCGAATGGATACCTTAACCACTCAAACTGAGCAATGCAGGAAATGGAAACAGAGCAGGTAATTATATATTTATATACAAACTCAACTTCTTTTAATGTTATTTGCTTATAATTTCTATCGCCATTTGTTGTGTTCAAGTGACCTTCCTCTCCCTTACGGTACGTTCACACGGTTCCGTTGCGTGCTTCAACGGAGACGTCTCCCATTCACTTTGAGTGGGGTGACGTCAAGCTTTGCCGAACTGCATTGTGGTTCCGTCGCATCGCTTTGCCTCCGTTGCTCGCTTCGAAAGTTGAGAAAAGTTCAACTTTTCAAGCGTCAGCCAATCAAACAATATGCCAGTACGAGCACTAGCCAATCAAACCGTATGCTTGTTTGTCCCGGGCGGGATATTAATGTGATTGGTTGTTGGTCGAGTGCCAGACACGCCCACCGGCAAGCTTCAACACGACAGAACCATGTGGACGATTAGTGTTGATGAAGGAGAAGTTAAGGTTTACCAGGAGTGGGGCTTGAACCCACGAGGGCTATTGCCCATTGGATCTTAAGTCCAACGCCTTAACCACTCGGCCATCCTGGTGAGGATGAACAGGAAATAGAGCACACAAATAATCCATGGTCAAAGGTCATGAGAAAATATATTAAGCGCATACCTTAACCGTTCAAGACACAATGTAGGAAATGGAAACTTAGCGATTAATAATTAAGTGTATTTTATTAACAAACTCAATTCTTTTTTTTTACTTGTGTCATTTGCGATGGCCGTTTGTTGTGTTCAAGGGATCTGCTTCCCCCTTCCAGTGCATTTATTATGTCAATATGTCGCTGTATCTGTAGAAGTTAAGATTTACCAGGAGTGGGGTTTGAACCCACGAGTGCTATTTCCCATTGGATTTTAAGTCCAACGCCTTAACCACTCGGACATCCTGGTGAGGATGAACAGGAAATAGAGCATCGACTTCATCCATTGTCAAAGGTCATGAGAAAATATATTAAGCGAATGGATACCTTAACCACTCTTATTGAGCAATACAGGAAATGGAAAAAGAGCAGGTAATTATTTATTTATATACAAACCCCAATTCTTTTAATGTTATTTGCTTATAATTTCTATCGCCATTTGTTGTGTTCAAGTGACCTTCCTCTCCCTTACGGTACGTTCACACGGTTCCGTTGCGTGCTTCAACGGAGACGTCTCCCATTCACTTTGAGTGGGGTGACGTCAAGCTTTGCCGAACTGCATTGTGGTTCCGTCGCATCGCTTTGCCTCCGTTGCTCGCTTCGAAAGTTGAGAAAAGTTCAACTTTTCAAGCGTCAGCCAATCAAACAATATGCCAGTACGAGCACTAGCCAATCAAACCGTATGCTTGTTTGTCCAGGGCGGGATATTAACGTTATTGGTTGTTGGTCGAGTGCCAGACACGCCCACCGGCAAGCTTCAACACGACAGAACCATGTGGACGATCAGTGTTGATGAAGGAGAAGTTAAGGTTTACCAGGAGTGGGGTTTGAACCCACGAGGGCTATTGCCCATTGGATCTTAAGTCCAACGCCTTAACCACTCGGCCATCCTGGTGAGGATGAACAGGAAATAGAGCATACAAATAATCCATGGTCAAAGGTCATGAGAAAATATATTAAGCGCATACCTTAACCGTTCAAACAGTGCAAGACACAATGTAGGAAATGGAAACTTAGCGATTAATAATTAAGTGTATTTTATTTACAAACTCAATTCTTTTTTTTTAACTTGTGTCATTTGCGATGGCCGTTTGTTGTGTTCAAGGGATCTGCTTCCCCCTTCCAGTGCATTTATTATGACAATATGTCGCTTTATCTGCAGAAGTTAAGATTTACCAGGAGTGGGGTTTGAACCCACGAGTGCTATTGCCATTGGATTTTAAGTCCAACGCCTTAACCACTCGGACATCCTGGTGAGGATGAATAAGAAATACAGCATCAAGTTGATCTATTGTCAAAGGTCATGAGAAAATATATTAAGCGAATGGATACCTTAACCACTCAAACTGAGCAATGCAGGAAATGGAAACAGAGCAGGTAATTATATATTTATATACAAACTCAACTTCTTTTAATGTTATTTGCTTATAATTTCTATCGCCATTTGTTGTGTTCAAGTGACCTTCCTCTCCCTTACGGTACGTTCACACGGTTCCGTTGCGTGCTTCAACGGAGACGTCTCCCATTCACTTTGAGTGGGGTGACGTCAAGCTTTGCCGAACTGCATTGTGGTTCCGTCGCATCGCTTTGCCTCCGTTGCTCGCTTCGAAAGTTGAGAAAAGTTCAACTTTTCAAGCGTCAGCCAATCAAACAATATGCCAGTACGAGCACTAGCCAATCAAACCGTATGCTTGTTTGTCCAGGGCGGGATATTAACGTTATTGGTTGTTGGTCAAGTGCCAGACACGCCCACCGGCAAGCTTCAACACGACAGAACCATGTGGACGATCAGTGTTGATGAAGGAGAAGTTAAGGTTTACCAGGAGTGGGGTTTGAACCCACGAGGGCTATTGCCCATTGGATCTTAAGTCCAACGCCTTAACCACTCGGCCATCCTGGTGAGGATGAACAGGAAATAGAGCACACAAATAATCCATGGTCAAAGGTCATGAGAAAATATATTAAGCGCATACCTTAACCGTTCAAACAGTGCAAGACACAATGTAGGAAATGGAAACTTAGCGATTAATAATTAAGTGTATTTTATTTACAAACTCAATTCTTTTTTTTTAACTTGTGTCATTTGCGATGGCCGTTTGTTGTGTTCAAGGGATCTGCTTCCCACTTCCAGTGCATTTATTATGTCAATATGTCGCTGTATCTGTAGAAGTTAAGATTTACCAGGAGTGGGGTTTGAACCCACTAGGGCTATAGCCATTGGATTGTAAGTCCAACGCCTTAACCACTCGGACATCCTGGTGAGGATGAATAAGAAATACAGCATCAAGTTGATCTATTGTCAAAGGTCATGAGAAAATATATTAAGCGAATGGATACCTTAACCACTCAAACTGAGCAATACAGGAAATGGAAACGGAGCAGGTAATTATTTATTTATATACAAACTCAACTTCTTTTAACGTTATTTGCTTATAATTGCTATCGCCATTTGTTGTGTTCAAGTGACCTTCCTCTCCCTTACGGTACGTTCACACGGTTCCGTTGCGTGCTTCAACGGAGACGCCTCCCATTCACTTTGAGTGGGGTGATGTCAAGCTTTGCCGAACTGCATCGTGGTTCCGTCGCATCGCTTTGCCTCCGTTGCTTGCTCCGAAAGTTGAGAAAAGTTAAACTTTTCAAGCGTCAGCCAATCAAACAATATGCCAGTACGAGCACTAGCCAATCAAACCGTATGCTTGTTTGTCCGGGGCGGGATATTAATGTGATTGGTTGTTGGTCAAGTGCCAGACACGCCCACCGGCAAGCTTCAACACGACACAACCATGTGGACGATTAGTGTTGATGAAGGAGAAGTTAAGGTTTACCAGGAGTGGGGTTTGAACCCACGAGGGCTATTGCCATTGGATTTTAAGTCCAACGCCTTAACCACTCGGACATCCTGGTGAGGATGAATAAGAAATACAGCATCAAGTTGATCTATTGTCAAAGGTCATGAGAAAATATATTAAGCGAATGGATACCTTAACCACTCAAACTGAGCAATGCAGGAAATGGAAACAGAGCAGGTAATTATTTATTTATATACAAACTCAACTTCTTTTAATGTTATTTGCTTATAATTTCTATCGCCATTTGTTGTGTTCAAGTGACCTTCCTCCCTTACGGTACGTTTACACGGTTCCGTTGCGTGCTTCAACGGAGACGTCTCCCATTCACTTTGAGTGGGGTGACGTCAAGCTTTGCCGAACTGCATTGTGGTTCCGTCGCATCGCTTTGCCTCCGTTGCTTGCTTCGAAAGTTGAGAAAAGTTCAACTTTTCAAGCCAATCAAACAATATGCCAGTACGAGCAATAGCCAATCAAACCGTATGCTTGTTTGTCCGGGGCGGGATATTAATGTGATTGGTTGTTGGTCGAGTGCCAGACACGCCCACCGAAAAGCTTCAACACGACAGAACCATGTTGACGATTAGTGTTGATGAAGCAGAAGTTAAGGTTTACCAGGAGTGGGGTTTGAACCAAAGAGGGCTATTGCCCATTGGATCTTAAGTCCAACGCCTTAACCACTCGGCCATCCTGGTAAGGATGAACAGGAAATAGAGCATACAAATAATCCATGGTCAAAGGTCATGAGAAAATATATTAAGCGCATACCTTAACCGTTCAAACTGTGCAAGACACAATGTAGGAAATGGAAACTTAGCGATTAATAATTAAGTGTATTTTATTTACAAACTCAATTCTTTTTTTTTTTACTTGTGTCATTTGCAATGGACGTTTGTTGTGTTCAAGGGATCTGCTTCCCCCTTCCAGTGCATTTATTATGTCAATATGTCGCTGTATCTGTAGAAGTTAAGATTTACCAGGAGTGGGGTTTGAACCCACGAGGGCTATTTCCCATTGGATTTTAAGTCCAACGCCTTAACCACTCGGACATCCTGGTGAGGATGAACAGGAAATAGAGCATCGACTTTATCCATTGTCAAAATTCATGAGAAAATATATTAAACGAATGGATACCTTAAACACTCAAACTGAGCAATGCAGGAAATGGAAACAGAGCAGGTAATTATTTATTTATATACAAACTCAATTTCTTTTAATGTTATTTGCTTATAATTTCTATCGCCATTTGTTGTGTTCAAGTGACCTTCCTCTCCCTTACGGTACGTTCACACGGTTCCGTTGCGTGCTTCAACGGAGACGCCTCCCATTCACTTTGAGTGGGGTGATGTCAAGCTTTGCCGAACTGCATTGTGGTTCCGTCGCATCGCTTTGCCTCCGTTGCTTGCTCCGAAAGTTGAGAAAAGTTAAACTTTTCAAGCGTCAGCCAATCAAACAATATGCCAGTACGAGCACTAGCCAATCAAACCGTATGCTTGTTTGTCCGGGACGGGATATTAATGTGATTGGTTGTTGGTCAAGTGCCAGACACGCCCACCGGCAAGCTTCAACACGACACAACCATGTGGACGATTAGTGTTGATGAAGGAGAAGTTAAGGTTTACCAGGAGTGGGGTTTGAACCCACGAGGGCTATTGCCATTGGATTTTAAGTCCAACGCCTTAACCACTCGGACATCCTGGTGAGGATGAATAAGAAATACAGCATCAAGTTGATCTATTGTCAAAGGTCATGAGAAAATATATTAAGCGAATGGATACCTTAACCACTCAAACTGAGCAATGCAGGAAATGGAAACAGAGCAGGTAATTATTTATTTATATACAAACTCAACTTCTTTTAATGTTATTTGCTTATAATTGCTATCGCCATTTGTTGTGTTCAAGTGACCTTCCTCTCCCTTACGGTACGTTCACACGGTTCCGTTGCGTGCTTCAACGGAGACGCCTCCCATTCACTTTGAGTGGGGTGATGTCAAGCTTTGCCGAACTGCATTGTGGTTCCGTCGCATCGCTTTGCCTCCGTTGCTCGCTTCGAAAGTTGAGAAAAGTTCAACTTTTCAAGCCAATCAAACAATATGCCAGTACGAGCAATAGCCAATCAAACCGTATGCTTGTTTGTCCGGGGCGGGATATTAATGTGATTGGTTGTTGGTCGAGTGCCAGACACGCCCACCGGCAAGCTTCAACACGACAGAACCATGTGGACGATTAGTGTTGATGAAGCAGAAGTTAAGGTTTACCAGGAGTGGGGTTTGAACCCACGAGGGCTATTGCCCATTGGATCTTAAGTCCAACGCCTTAACCACTCGGCCATCCTGGTAAGGATAAACAGGAAATAGAGCATACAAATAATCCATGGTCAAAGGTCATGAGAAAATATATTAAGCGCATACCTTAACCGTTCAAACTGTGCAAGACACAATGTAGGAAATGGAAACTTAGCGATTAATAATTAAGTGTATTTTATTTACAAACTCAATTCTTTTTTTTTTTACTTGTGTCATTTGCAATGGACGTTTGTTGTGTTCAAGGGATCTGCTTCCCCCTTCCAGTGCATTTATTATGTCAATATGTCGCTGTATCTGTAGAAGTTAAGATTTACCAGGAGTGGGGTTTGAACCTTCTAGGGCTATTGCCATTGGATTTTAAGTCCAACGCCTTAACCACTCGGACATCCTGGTGAGGATGAATTAGAAATACAGCATCAAGTTGATCTATTGTCAAAGGTCATGAGAAAATATATTAAGCGAATGGATACCTTAACCACTCAAACTGAGCAATACAGGAAATGGAAACGGAGCAGGTAATTATTTATTTATATACAAACTCAACTTCTTTATACGTTATTTGCTTATAATTGCTATCGCCATTTGTTGTGTTCAAGTGACCTTCCTCTCCCTTACGGTACGTTCACACGGTTCCGTTGCGTGCTTCAACGGAGACGCCTCCCATTCACTTTGAGTGGGGTGATGTCAAGCTTTGCCGAACTGCATTGTGGTTCCGTCGCATCGCTTTGCCTCTGTTGCTCGCTTCGAAAGTTGAGAAAAGTTCAACTTTTCAAGCCAATCAAACAATATGCCAGTACGAGCACTAGCCAATCAAACCGTATGCTTGTTTGTCCGGGGCGGGATATTAATGTGATTGGTTGTTGGTCGAGTGCCAGACACGCCCATCGCCAAGCTTCAACACGACAGAACCATGTGGACGATTAGTGTTGATGAAGGAGAAGTTAAGTTTTACCAGGAGTGGGGTTTGAACCCACGAGGGCTATTGCCCATTGGATCTTAAGTCCAACGCCTTAACCACTCGGCCATCCTGTAGAGCATACAAATAATCCATGGTCAAAGGTCATGAGAAAATATATTAAGCGCATACCTTAACCGTTCAAACTGTGCAAGACACAATGTAGGAAATGGAAACTTAGCGATTAATAATTAAGTGTATTTTATTTACAAACTCAATTCTTTTTTTTTACTTGTGTCATTTGCGATGGCCGTTTGTTGTGTTCAAGGGATCTGCTTCCCACTTCCAGTGCATTTATTATGTCAATATGTCGCTGTATCTGTAGAAGTTAAGATTTACCAGGAGTGGGGTTTGAACCCACGAGGGCTATTTCCCATTGGATTTTAAGTCCAACGCCTTAACCATTCGGACATCCTGGTGAGGATGAACAGGAAATAGAGCATCGACTTCATCCATTGTCAAAGGTCATGAGAAAATATATTAAGCGAATGGATACCTTAACCACTCTTATTGAGCAATACAGGAAATGGGAAAAGAGCAGGTAATTATTTATTTATATACAAACTCAACTTCTTTTAATGTTATTTGCTTATAATTTCTATCGCCATTTGTTGTGTTCAAGTGACCTTCCTCTCCCTTACGGTACGTTCACACGGTTCCGTTGCGTGCTTCAACGGAGACGTCTCCCATTCACTTTGAGTGGGGTGACGTCAAGCTTTGCCGAACTGCATTGTGGTTCCGTCGCATCGCTTTGCCTCCGTTGCTCGCTTCGAAAGTTGAGAAAAGTTCAACTTTTCAAGCGTCAGCCAATCAAACAATATGCCAGTACGAGCACTAGCCAATCAAACCGTATGCTTGTTTGTCCCGGGCGGGATATTAATGTGATTGGTTGTTGGTTGAGTGCCAGTCACCCCCACCGGCAAGCTTCAACACGACACAACCATGTGGACGATTAGTGTTGATGAAGGAGAAGTTAAGGTTTACCAGGAGTGGGGTTTGAACCCACGAGGGCTATTGCCCATTGGATCTTAAGTCCAACGCCTTAACCACTCGGCCATCCTGGTGAGGATGAACAGGAAATGGAGCATACAAATAATCCATGGTCAAAGGTCATGAGAAAATATATTAAGCGCTTCAACCGTTCAAACTGTGCAAGACACAATGTAGGAAATGGAAACTTAGCGATTAATAATTAAGTGTATTTTATTTACAAACTCAATTCTTTTTTTTTGACTTGTGTCATTTGCGATGGCCGTTTGTTGTGTTCAAGGGATCTGCTTCCCCCTTCCAGTGCATTTATTATGTCAATATGTCGCTGTATCTGCAGAAGTTAAAATTTACCAGGAGTGGGGTTTGAACCCACGAGGGCTATTGCCATTGGATTTTAAGTCCAACGCCTTAACCACTCGGACATCCTGGTGAGGATGAACAGGAAATAGAGCATCAACTTTATCCATTGTCAAAGGTCATGAGAAAATATATTAAGCGAATGGATACCTTAACCACTCTTATTGAGCAATACAGGAAATGGAAACAGAGCAGGTAATTATTTATTTATATACAAACTCAACTTCTTTTAACGTTATTTGCTTATAATTTCTATCTACATTTGCTGTGTTCAAGTGACCTTCCTTACGGTACGTTCACATGGTTCCGTTGCGTGCTTCAACGGAGATGCCTCCCATTCACTTTGAGTGGGGTGACGTCAAGCTTTGCCGAACTGCATTGTGGTTCCGTCGCATCGCTTTGCCTCCGTTGCTTGCTTCGAAAGTTGAGAAAAGTTCAACTTTTCAAGCGTCAGCCAATCAAACAATATGCCAGTACGAGCACTAGCCAATCAAACCGTATGCTTGTTTGTCCCAGACGGGATATTAATGTGATTGGTTGTTGGTCGAGTGCCAGACACGCCCACTGGGAAGCTTCAACACGACACAACCATGTAGACGATTATTGTTGATGAAGCAGAAGTTAAGGTTTACCAGGAGTGGGGTTTGAACCCACGAGGGCTATTGCCCATTGGATCTTAAGTCCAACGCCTTAACCACTCGGCCATCCTGGTGAGGATGAACAGGAAATAGAGCATACAAATAATCCATGGTAAAATGTCATGAGAAAATATATTAAGCGCATACCTTAACCGTTCAAACTGTGCAAGACACAATGTAGGAAATGGAAACTTAGCGATTAATAATTAAGTGTATTTTATTTATTAACTCAATTCTTTTTTTTTTACTTGTGTCATTTGCGATGGCCGTTTGTTGTGTTCAAGGGATCTGCTTCCCCCTTCCAGTGCATTTATTATGTCAATATGTCGCTGTATCTGTAGAAGTTAAGATTTACAAGGAGTGGGGTTTGAACCCACGAGGGCTATTGCCATTGGATTTTAAGTCCAACGCCTTAACCACTCGGACATCCTGGTGAGGATGAACAGGAAATAGAGCATCGACTTCATCCATTGTCAAAGGTCATGAGAAAATATATTAAGCGAATGGATACCTTAACCACTCTTATTGAGCAATACAGGAAATGGAAAAAGAGCAGGTAATTATTTATTTATATACAAACTCAACTTCTTTTAACGTTATTTGCTTATAATTTCTATCGCCATTTGTTGTGTTCAAGTGACCTTCCTCTCCCTTACGGTACGTTCACACGGTTCCGTTGCGTGCTTCAACGGAGACGCCTCCCATTCACTTTGAGTGGGGTGATGTCAAGCTTTGCCGAACTGCATTGTGGTTCCGTCGCATCGCTTTGCCTCCGTTGCTCGCTTCGAAAGTTGAGAAAAGTTCAACTTTTCAAGCCAATCAAACAATATGCCAGTATGAGCACTAGCCAATCAAACCGTATGATTGTTTGTCCCGGGCGGGATATTAATGTGATTGGTTGTTGGTTGAGTGCCTGTCACCCCCACCGGCAAGCTTCAACACGACAGAACCATGTGGACGATTAGTGTTGATGAAGGAGAAGTTAAGGTTTACCAGGAGTGGGGTTTGAACCCACGAGGGCTATTGCCCATTGGATCTTAAGTCCAACGCCTTAACCACTCGGCCATCCTGGTGAGGATGAACAGGAAATGGAGCATACAAATAATCCATGGTCAAAGGTCATGAGAAAATATATTAAGCGCTTCAACCGTTCAAACTGTGCAAGACACAATGTAGGAAATGGAAACTTAGCGATTAATAATTAAGTGTATTTTATTTACAAACTCAATTCTTTTTTTTTGACTTGTGTCATTTGCGATGGCCGTTTGTTGTGTTCAAGGGATCTGCTTCCCCCTTCCAGTGCATTTATTATGTCAATATGTCGCTGTATCTGCAGAAGTTAAGATTTACCAGGAGTGGGGTTTGAACCCACGAGGGCTATTGCCATTGGATTTTAAGTCCAACGCCTTAACCACTCGGACATCCTGGTGAGGATGAACAGGAAATAGAGCATCAACTTTATCCATTGTCAAAGGTCATGAGAAAATATATTAAGCGAATGGATACCTTAACCACTCTTATTGAGCAATACAGGAAATGGAAACAGAGCAGGTAATTATTTATTTATATACAAACTCAACTTCTTTTAACGTTATTTGCTTATAATTTCTATCTCCATTTGTTGTGTTCAAGTGACCTTCCTTACGGTACGTTCACACGGTTCCGTTGCGTGCTTCAACGGAGACGCCTCCCATTCACTTTGAGTGGGGTGATGTCAAGCTTTGCCGAACTGCATTGTGGTTCCGTCGCATCGCTTTGCCTCCGTTGCTCGCTTCGAAAGTTGAGAAAAGTTCAACTTTTCAAGCCAATCAAACAATATGCCAGTATGAGCACTAGCCAATCAAACCGTATGATTGTTTGTCCCGGGCGGGATATTAATGTGATTGGTTGTTGGTCGAGGGCCAGACACGCCCACCATCAAGCTTCAACACGACACAACCATGTGGACGATTAGTGTTGATGAAGGAGAAGTGAAGGATTACCAGGAGCGGGTTTTGAACCCACGAGGGCTATTGCCCATTGGATCTTAAGTCCAACGCCTTAACCACTCGGCCATCCTGGTGAGGATGAACAGGAAATAGAGCACACAAATAATCCATGGTCAAAGGTCATGAGAAAATATATTAAGCGCATACCTTAACCGTTCAAACTGTGCAAGACACAATGTAGGAAATGGACACTTAGCGATTAATAATTAAGTGTATTTTATTTACAAACACAATTCTTTTTTTTTACTTGTGTCATTTGCGATGGACGTTTGTTGTGTTCAAGGGATCTGCTTCCCACTTCCAGTGCATTTATTATGTCAATATGTCGCTGTATCTGTAGAAGTTAAGATTTACCAGGAGTGGGGTTTGAACCCACGAGGGCTATTGCCATTGGATTTTAAGTCCAACGCCTTAACCACTCGGACATCCTGGTGAGGATGAACAGGAAATAGAGCATCGACTTCATCCATTGTCAAAGGTCATGAGAAAATATATTAAGCGAATGGATACCTTAACCACTCTTATTGAGCAATACAGGAAATGGAAAAAGAGCAGGTAATTATTTATTTATATACAAACTCAACTTCTTTTAACGTTATTTGCTTATAATTTCTATCGCCATTTGTTGTGTTCAAGTGACCTTCCTCTCCCTTACGGTACGTTCACACGGTTCCGTTGCGTGCTTCAACGGAGACGCCTCCCATTCACTTTGAGTGGGGTGATGTCAAGCTTTGCCGAACTGCATTGTGGTTCCGTCGCATCGCTTTGCCTCCGTTGCTCGCTTCGAAAGTTGAGAAAAGTTCAACTTTTCAAGCCAATCAAACAATATGCCAGTATGAGCACTAGCCAATCAAACCGTATGATTGTTTGTCCCGTGCGGGATATTAATGTGATTGGTTGTTGGTTGAGTGCCAGACACGCCCACCATCAAGCTTCAACACGACACAACCATGTGGACGATTAGTGTTGATGAAGGAGAAGTTAAGGTTTACCAGGAGTGGGGTTTGAACCCACGAGGGCTATTGCCCATTGGATCTTAAGTCCAACGCCTTAACCACTCGGCCATCCTGGTGAGGATGAACAGGAAATGGAGCATACAAATAATCCATGGTCAAAGGTCATGAGAAAATATATTAAGCGCTTCAACCGTTCAAACTGTGCAAGACACAATGTAGGAAATGGAAACTTAGCGATTAATAATTAAGTGTATTTTATTTACAAACTCAATTCTTTTTTTTTGACTTGTGTCATTTGCGATGGCCGTTTGTTGTGTTCAAGGGATCTGCTTCCCCCTTCCAGTACATTTATTATGTCAATATGTCGCTGTATCTGCAGAAGTTAAGATTTACCAGGAGTGGGGTTTGAACCCACGAGGGCTATTGCCATTGGATTTTAAGTCCAACGCCTTAACCACTCGGACATCCTGGTGAGGATGAACAGGAAATAGAGCATCGACTTTATCCATTGTCAAAGGTCATGAGAAAATATATTAAGCGAATGGATACCTTAACCACTCTTATTGAGCAATACAGGAAATGGAAACAGAGCAGGTAATTATTTATTTATATACAAACTCAACTTCTTTTAACGTTATTTGCTTATAATTTCTATCTCCATTTGTTGTGTTCAAGTGACCTTCCTTACGGTACGTTCACACGGTTCCGTTGCGTGCTTCAACGGAGACGCCTCCCATTCACTTTGAGTGGGGTGACGTCAAGCTTTGCCGAACTGCATTGTGGTTCCGTCGCATCGCTTTGCCTCCGTTGCTTGCTTCGAAAGTTGAGAAAAGTTCAACTTTTCAAGCGTCAGCCAATCAAACAATATGCCAGTACGAGCACTAGCCAATCAAACCGTATGCTTGTTTGTCCCAGGCGGGATATTAATGTGATTGGTTGTTGGTCGAGGGCCAGACACGCCCACCATCAAGCTTCAACACGACACAACCATGTGGACGATTAGTGTTGATGAAGGAGAAGTGAAGGATTACCAGGAGCGGGGTTTGAACCCACGAGGGCTATTGCCATTGGATCTTAAGTCCAACGCCTTAACCACTCGGCCATCCTGGTGAGGATGAACAGGAAATAGAGCACACAAATAATCCATGGTCAAAGGTCATGAGAAAATATATTAAGCGCATACCTTAACCGTTCAAACTGTGCAAGACACAATGTAGGAAATGGAAACTTAGCGATTAATAATTAAGTGTATTTTATTTACAAACTCAATTCTTTTTTTTTTACTTGTGTCATTTGCGATGGCCGTTTGTTGTGTTCAAGGGATATGCTTCTCCCTTCCAGTGCATTTATTATGTCAATATATCTGTAGAAGTTAAGATTTACCAGGAGTGGGGTTTGAACCTTCTAGGGCTATTGCCATTGGATTTTAAGTCCAACGCCTTAACCACTCGGACATCCTGGTGAGGATGAATCAGAAATACAGCATCAAGTTGATCTATTGTCAAAGGTCATGAGAAAATATATTAAGCGAATGGATACCTTAACCACTCAAACTGAGCA
The DNA here is from genome assembly GCF_949606895.1 of Notothenia rossii. Taxonomy (NCBI): domain Eukaryota; kingdom Metazoa; phylum Chordata; class Actinopteri; order Perciformes; family Nototheniidae; genus Notothenia; species Notothenia rossii. Next base: position 74,491,743 of record NC_136907.1, on the reverse strand, counting down.
ATACAGGAAATGGAAACGGAGCAGGTAATTATTTATTTATATACAAACTCAACTTCTTTTAATGTTATTTGCTTATAATTTCTATCGCCATTTGTTGTGTTCAAGTGACCTTCCTCTCCCTTACGGTACGTTCACACGGTTCCGTTGCGTGCTTCAACGGAGACGCCTCCCATTCACTTTGAGTGGGGTGACGTCAAGCTTTGCCGAACTGCATTGTGGTTCCGTCGCATCGCTTTGCCTCCGTTGCTCGCTTCGAAAGTTGAGAAAAGTTCAACTTTTCAAGCCAATCAAACAATATGCCAGTATGAGCACTAGCCAATCAAACCGTATGCTTGTTTGTCCCGGGTAGATATTAATGTGATTGGTTGTTGGTCGAGTGCCAGACACGCCCACCATCAAGCTTCAACACGACACAACCATGTGGACGATTAGTGTTGATGAAGGAGAAGTGAAGGATTACCAGGAGCGGGGTTTGAACCCACGAGGGCTATTGCCCATTGGATCTTAAGTCCAACGCCTTAACCACTCGGCCATCCTGGTGAGGATGAACAGGAAATGGAGCATACAAATAATCCATGGTCAAAGGTCATGAGAAAATATATTAAGCGCTTCAACCGTTCAAACTGTGCAAGACACAATGTAGGAAATGGAAACTTAGCGATTAATAATTAAGTGTATTTTATTTACAAACTCAATTCTTTTTTTTTACTTGTGTCATTTGCGATGGCCGTTTGTTGTGTTCAAGGGATCTGCTTCCCCCTTCCAGTGCATTTATTATGTCAATATGTCGCTGTATCTGCAGAAGTTAAGATTTACCAGGAGTGGGGTTTGAACCCACGAGGGCTATTTCCCATTGGATTTTAAGTCCAACGCCTTAACCACTCGGACATCCTGGTGAGGATGAACAGGAAATAGAGCATCGACTTCATCCATTGTCAAAGGTCATGAGAAAATATATTAAGCGAATGGATACCTTAACCACTCTTATTGAGCAATACAGGAAATGGGAAAAGAGCAGGTAATTATTTATTTATATACAAACTCAATTTCTTTTAATGTTATTTGCTTATAATTTCTATCGCCATTTGTTGTGTTCAAGTGACCTTCCTCTCCCTTACGGTACGTTCACACGGTTCCGTTGCGTGCTTCAACGGAGACGTCTCCCATTCACTTTGAGTGGGGTGACGTCAAGCTTTGCCGAACTGCATTGTGGTTCCGTCGCATCGCTTTGCCTCCGTTGCTAGCTTCGAAAGTTGAGAAAAGTTCAACTTTTCAAGCGTCAGCCAATCAAACAATATGCCAGTACGAGCACTAGCCAATCAAACCGTATGCTTGTTTGTCCGGGGCGGGATATTAATTTGATTGGTTGTTGGTCGAGTGCCAGACACGCCCACCGGCAAGCTTCAACACGACAGAACCATGTGGACGATTAGTGTTGATGAAGCAGAAGTTAAGGTTTACCAGGAGTGGGGTTTGAACCCACGAGGGCTATTGCCCATTGGATCTTAAGTCCAACGCCTTAACCACTCGGCCATCCTGGTAAGGATGAACAGGAAATAGAGCATACAAATAATCCATGGTCAAAGGTCATGAGAAAATATATTAAGCGCATACCTTAACCGTTCAAACTGTGCAAGACACAATGTAGGAAATGGAAACTTAGCGATTAATAATTAAGTGTATTTTATTTACAAACTCAATTCTTTTTTTTTTAATTGTGTCATTTGCGATGGCCGTTTGTTGTGTTCAAGGGATCTGCTTCCCCCTTCCAGTGCATTTATTATGTCAATATGTCGCTGTATCTGTAGAAGTTAAGATTTACCAGGAGTGGGGTTTGAACCCACGAGGGCTATTTCCCATTGGATTTTAAGTCCAACGCCTTAACCACTCGGACATCCTGGTGAGGATGAACAGGAAATAGAGCATCGACTTCATCCATTGTCAAAGGTCATGAGAAAATATATTAAGCGAATGGATACCTTAACCACTCTTATTGAGCAATACAGGAAATGGAAACAGAGCAGGTAATTATTTATTTATATACAAACTCAACTTCTTTTAACGTTATTTGCTTATAATTTCTATCTCCATTTGTTGTGTTCAAGTGACCTTCCTTACGGTACGTTCACACGGTTCCGTTGCGTGCTTCAACGGAGACGCCTCCCATTCACTTTGAGTGGGGTGACGTCAAGCTTTGCCGAACTGCATTGTGGTTCCGTCGCATCGCTTTGCCTCCGTTGCTCGCTTCGAAAGTTGAGAAAAGTTCAACTTTTCAAGCCAATCAAACAATATGCCAGTACGAGCAATAGCCAATCAAACCGTATGCTTGTTTGTCCCAGGCGGGATATTAATGTGATTGGTTGTTGGTCGAGTGCCAGACACGCCCACCGGCAAGCTTCAACACGACACAACCATGTGGACGATTAGTGTTGATGAAGCAGAAGTTAAGGTTTACCAGGAGTGGGGTTTGAACCCACGAGGGCTATTGCCCATTGGATCTTAAGTCCAACGCCTTAACCACTCGGCCATCCTGGTGAGCATGAACAGGAAATAGAGCATAAAAATAATTCATGGTCAAAGGTCATGAGAAACTATATTAAGCGCATCAATTAACCGTTCAAACTGTGCAAGACACAATGTAGGAAATGGAAACTTAGCGATTAATAATTAAATGTATTTTATTTACAAACTCAACTCTTTTTTTTTTACTTGTGTCATTTGCGATGGCCGTTTGTCGTGTTCAAGGGATCTGCTTCTTACGGAGTCCCTAAAGGGACATGAAAAAAAAAAAAAAAAAACAGAGAGAGAAAAAAAAAGTCAGGATAACGGGTTAGTATCTCGTGCGCACAAGATAAGATTTTTTGGGGGAGAAAGTTACCGGTGCGCCAAGGAGGAAGTGAAGCGCACAGGACACAACCATTTCATTGCAGACTGTTATGTTTACGTGGGGAAATGACATTATTTGAGATATATTTCGTACTCAGACTTCACTTTCAGGACATTTCGGCCAGGGGTGTGTGGTCACTCCATGAGGCAGCGGGACGTGTAACTCAGAGAAGAGCAGCACCGGCGCTCAAAGAGCTTTTACGCACCGCCTACTCTGTGTTTACCTTCATTGAACAGCTATAAAGAGTGACCACAGGCTGTTAAGTTTTAACCACACACACCTCTACACACACACCTCTACACACACACCAAACTACTGATTACTCCCCCTTTTATTAGTTTTATGAAGGAGACTGGGACTAAAAATCAGCCCGGGAATCTCACCCTGCCCATCCGACGTAAACTGTCAACGGGGGTGGGGGGGGGGGGGGGGGGGGGCAGTTCGCCACTGGCTCTGTGTGTGTGTTCTGAGTGTTTGTTTCCCTATAAAACAGCTGCGGGGGAAGCAGGTACTCTGCGAGTCACGGACATTAATTCATAGATCAAAGCAGACTGGTTTACAGACTCTCCTGTTTTGCCAATCCGGTGCTTAAACCAATAGCTCTACACCCCTGGCCGCAATGTCCATACAATTAAGTCTGACTTTAAAATATAGTCTATCTCAAATAATGTATGCTCTGTCATTTCCCCACGTAAACATAACAGTCTGCAATGACATTTGTGTCTAATGTGTGTTCCACTTCCTCCTTGGTGCATCGGTAACTTTCTCTCTCCCTTTTTTTTTTTTTTTTTCCATGTCCCTTTAGGGGCTCCGTTGCTTCTCCCTTCCAGTGCATTTATTATGTCAATATGTCACAGATAAGAATTTACCAGGAGTGGGGTTCGAACCCACGAGGGCTATTGCCCATTGGATCTTAAGTCCAACGCCTTAACCACTCGGCCATCCTGGTGAGGCTGAACAGGAAATAGAGCATCAAGTTGATCTATTGTCAAAGGTCACGAATGAATGGATACCTTAACCATTCAAACTGTGCAAGACAAAATGTAAAACAGAGCAAGTAATTATTGACAGTTTTTTTATGTACAAACTCAACTTTTTTTACTTTGTCATTTGCTTATAATTTCTACCGTATCATCGTTAGTTGGGTTTAAGGGACCTGCTTCTCCCTCACAGAGTAGGGGGCGTTTATTGGTTTATCTGCAGAAGTTAAGATTTTCCAGGAGTGGGGTTTGAACCCACGAGGGCTATTGCCCATTGGATCTTAAGGCCTTAACCACTCGGCCATCCAGGGGAATTTTTTTTCTGTTTTTATGTCATTCTATTAATCAACTAATTATAACAGTATCTGGAGTTTACAACTGCCTTATTGTATGTAGACCTCCTTCAGTACAAAAAGCCCTGCAGCATCTGAAGGCAGCGTGTATGAGGAGAGAGGAACTCACTAAATATATCTTGTATCTGTTCACTATTGCTAAACGTATAGTTCCCTTGATAACCCTACCATGAACGAATGTGTTGTGTGCATGCATCCCATCATGCCCCACGCTGTTTGGCCGATGTTGACGACACTGTTTACATTCATTCAAACTTTTCCTGAGATAACAGAAAGCGTAGGGAGCTGCGAACTAATTACGGTCTATATTGTTATTGTTTGAGCTATTCCTTTAACAGGTAACATGTGTTAAAGGAATGTAGACAGCTACAGTCATATACCTGCAGGGTTCTTGCTTTTTGAAGTTTGTATTCACGATGGAATGCACTTACTGTGAGACGCTTTTTATAAAAGAGCGAGCTGCATGAAATGGAAAGTGCTTGTTACGCACAGAAGCTGTTGGAAAAAAATATTTGCTCACTGCTGCTGGAATGAAGAAAAATGAAGGAAGTGGCATTTGAGCAGCTTCCCCTGTGTTTGCGCAGGGCTTTCTGATACTTGCTCCCTCTGTGTGTGTGTGTGTGTGTGTGTGTGTGTGTGTGCGTGTGTGTGTGTGTGTGCGTGTGTGTGTGTGTGCGTGTGTGTGTGTGTGTGTGTGTGTGTGTGTGTGTGTGTGTGTGTGTGTGTGTGTGTGTGTGTGTGTGTGTGTGTGTGTGTGTGTGTGTGTGTGTGTGTGTAGGCTCAGTTGGACGTCAGCAGCCTCCTCCTTCAGAATCTGCCCATATGGTGTTTAAGCTTAGTGTCGTCATTTGGCCTGACAAAGTATTTTCCTATGCGTTACACACATACGCACACACACAAACACACACGCACGCACGCACGCACGCACGCACGCACGCACGCACGCACACACACACACACACACACACACACACACACACACACACACACATTACCTTTTTCAATTAATTCTGCACCTGCAGCCAATTCAGTCTAACTACAGTTTGTCTGTCCAAGCACACATTATACATTCCTACCAGCATATACATTCTGTACAAATCTGCATTGTATAATATGCATTAGTCAACGGCTACCAAATCTATCAGCTTCTATGTATTCTGCTTTATTCGTCATGAGATAACACTTTCTCTTACTCCTAAACTGAAGTTATTAAAAAACATATTTGTACTGTATGGACACCTCAATATCTGTCATGTTTCTGAACTTATTATCTGTAATGAAGGGGTTTACTTTGTATATTTGTCATTATAAACATAATACAATATCTTAATCTACTGTGATATGGTTGAACTTTAAGTAATTTAGTTTGGAGACTTGTTGTAATTTTTACTGATGTTGTGTGTCCCAAGTTGGATTTGTCCACCTACTGTATAGCATTTGATGGAAAATGTAGGTATGGGTTGAAGCACACAGTACAGAATTATAAATATGTGTTTAATTATTTCTTAACAGTGCGAGGCTTCTTTCTTATAAATATAATGTCCTGACTTTTCCTTTGTTTTTACAGATTTTAACCTTTTTGGGTCTGTGCTGTTTTGATAAGTGCATGTTTTCCTTTTACAAAATGTGTAGTTACATATACAAATAAAGAATCAGTGATTTAAAACCGTCTGGAAAGTTCCTTTGGTATGATTTATGTCCCATTATAGCTTCAAAATCGAAATAAAGGTTTTCGCTTTGATTCAATCAATTTCCCTCATTCCTCTTCCATAAGAGAACGGTGTGCTTTAAGCTGAAAGGTCAACCGATTCAATTCCCTTTCCAGCATCTCACCAAAGCTCATTTCATGTCCTGCTTGGTGAATGGAAATCTAATAAATGTGTGATGTGTTCTGTCTCCCTCTCCCCCTTTAGGAGCTGGAGGGTGGTCTCCTCTCTCCTCAGACAGCTATCAGTGGCTGGAGGTCGACCTCGGAGAGCGGACCAAGATCAGCGCCGTGGCAACGCAGGGACGCTACGGCAGCTCTGATTGGCTGACGTCGTACCTGCTGATGTTCAGCGACACGGGACACAACTGGAAGCAGTACAGGCAGGAGGACAGCATCGGAGTGAGTGGGGCTGCACAGCTGTGATAGGAAGAATAATGTTCTGCTTTTTATGTATTGACTTAGTTTGTCAATACATGTGCTTTGTTCAACATGCTACTTTTTTTATTACATACAGTATAAGTCAAACAAGACAATAAAACATTCCTTATTGTTAGCCATACAGTAAATATGAAAGATTTTCTTTTTACATTGAAAAAACTAAAATAATCACTTACATTAACTCAATAAATAACAAAGAAAAATACTAAACTAATACATTAGAAATACATCAAAAGATAACCTTAGTATTAAAATGAATAATAATCATGTAAATGGGATAATAAAGAAATGTAAACTATAACTTATTGCTGGTTTAATTTATAAAGGGGCTAGGATATGACCTTATAATGACAACATAATACTTCCCCTTGCTCATTTTATAGTCATTCATTCTTCCCCAACGGCAGAATTATAGAGGTATTCAAAAGTATTAAAGGTCCCATGTCAGGCCATTTCTACTGATCATAATTCCATTGTTGAGGTCTACTAGAATAGATTTACATTGTTCAATTTTCCAAACTCACATTGGTTTCTCATACAGCATCTCTGTATAGTATGTGTATTCACTCTCTGTCCTAAACGGCTTGTTGGAGCTCCTGCCCCCTCCCTGTGAGCCCAGTGGCCGTCTGCGAGACAGCGAAACCCAGCCCGAAACACACACACACCCGCAGCCTGGCTGGGAGTTTGTGTGTGTGCTCAGGCTGCGTTCCGCGGTGTCTCGCTGTCTCACCGACCCCACACCAGTGACCCAGCTCAGTGTCCCGCTCCTCGCAGCAGCGAGCCTCGCAACGTCCCACCGAGTGCGTGTGAGGAAGTCCACGGATTGGTCCAAATGTAACGGCTCCGCGGACGTAACTATACCCAAGAAGTAAACAATGGAAAAAGAGAAATCCCCAACGAGGCGTTCTGGGGCAGCATAGACAGGTCTTCTCTGTGTTAGAGTTGTACTCCCTACAGGGTGTACTTTGAGGGTTTTGACTCTGCAGACCGTTCACATGCAGAAAAACCTTCATAACACACAAGGGACGGGTGATAACCAGAAAAGCATGACATGGGAGCTTTAAGATCAGGATTATTTTAAAGAGTTTCTATTGGTTTTTGTGACAACATATTTGTTTTGCACTTTCATGTTTAAATAATCAGAGCACTGCTTTCACTTCTATTTTTCTATCATATGTGTGAGAGACAAACATTAAGAGTAGGGCTGCAGGATTTGGCAAAAAATAAATAACTGTGTCACCATAACAACAGTGTTGTATCATTGTAAACAATAATCGCATTGGGTGTATGTGAAAGGTGATCACTTATCCTTTCAGACACATGCCTTCACTTTTACGGCTATACATTGGTTCCTTTATCTTGCATTGACTCCATCCTCCCTCAGGGATCGACAAGCATCATCATATTTGGTGTAATCCCCATGCAGTGTGGAGCAGTGCTCTGTGGCTCTGCAGATCAACCGAGTCATCATGACTTTATCTCTTCATCTATAATGTATGAAGCCACTGAGGCTCTGCTGACTCTGCAGACCTGTTGGCAAAACTCCTCCCATCACCAACACACAGGCAGTCAAGTGGCACCGTTACGTTTCATTCTGTCTGCTTCTCCGTCTCACCTTCGTTCCTCTTGACTTGAAGAGGGAGTTAACATGGTGATTTCGTCCATACTGTACTTACAAATGTTTACAAGATGTTAAAGAACGCCATCGAATACTGTCTGCCACAGAGGGTGTTTCAGTTCAAAGCTCAACCCTTTCATCTCTTGATGGGGAACACTTTCATTATAATTATAAGCAGGGGTGCACATAACTTTCTCAGTGAGGTACTCAGATGAGTACCTGGAGTCAGTGTTTGGTACTCCAACTTCTGGCTCCACTCAAAGTTATTTGATGAAGCCCTCTGTATCGCGAACGTCAGGGGGGGGGGGAGTCTCCCTCCGCAGCCTAGTTTTCCGTTGTACAGACAGACGTTAACAGCAGCCCTGTCTGTGCACACGGAGATCGACTCTGTCGTCCGGTGATCTAACCGCTTTCTGGAAAAGCTTCACAAGTACGTCGTTACGCAAATGCGCTTTGTGACACAAGTGACGGTACGCATTTCAGATTGTTGCCGCGCATGCGTACCTGCATACCAGTTATGTGCACCCCTGATTATAAGGACATTTAATAGTATTGCTTGTACATACATTGTATATAGGATGTTGTGTTAGATTAGTAGTGGTGGTCTGTTTTTGCAGTAGTAGTAGTAGTGGTAACTTATGTCAGTCCTTATTGAAAGTCTTCCCAAAAAGTAACAAATAAGGCACAAAATTAAAGGGTGAAAAAAATAATTTGACCATAAAGTTTGGGCTAAAAGTTAAGATGGTTATATATGTTTATCAAATACTTACAAGCAACTCTTTCAATACTAGATTTACACAAACAGAACCAGTTGTGTACGGGTGTTTCATGGATTAGTAGACAATTTCAGTCTTGTTTTGAATGTCTTTCATTTTTGTAAAGCACCTTGAATTGCCTTGTGTTGAAAGGGGCTTGATTTGCCTTGTTTTGTTTACCATCGATCGAGAGTAACAACATGGCCAGAATAAAGGAATGGAAGCTAGTGTCTGTAGAGGTGATTAATGAAGAAATAGGTCCGATGGACAGCAGCGAGGCGTCACCTCCCACCTCCTGATGAACAGTAAACGCCTCTTCAGTGTTTTCCTGACGCACAAGTGTCGTGTTGGACTTTTATTTGGATCACTGTGGTGCTTGGTATGCATCCAGGACGACTAAGACACTTTGTTCTTGTTTAAAGATGAATCCGGTCAGCACAATGGAGAAAATGCTGCTCCAAAATCACGTAAACGAATAATAAAAACAGGGTATTTTCACTCGTAATAAGTCAAACAAATCTGCCAATAAAACAAGTGAACATTTGCTTGGTGAGATTTCTTGAAATAAATTGGGATATTTAGATAAATATATTTTCCTGTAATTAACTGGAAAAACTTATTTTGAACTATATTTACAAGAATAAGGACATTTTGTTACGGAATATGCTACAAATGCTCAAAAGCGTTCTGTTGTCTGATGTTAGTTCGTGATTTCCAATAACATTTAAAAAAAAAAACGTTTGTTTCATCTGAGATACAACTCAGAATAAGATGTTTTCTTTGTCTAAAAACAAGACCCGATGTCTCAATGCATTGTTACTTCTTACATTATTATGTCTTATATCAAGTGTAAAGACATATTCTGACTAGATATTAGAGAAATGTACGGGCAAGATTTCAAGTTTTTACAGTGTTCTATACCTTCATGCTTCCCTGTGACCCTTATACTAAACCAAATATTGCAACGAATGTGGAATTTTTGTAAACGCTCTGTATTTGTTCCGGGAAAAGATTGTCCCACTCTTGACCTAACAATCAACATCGGCACCTCTGTTGTTTCCCCGACTCAGACTGCAAGGAATCTGGGTGTGACCCTAGATAACAAACTGTCCTTCACTGCAAACATCGCTGCTACAATCCGCTGCTGCAGATACACTCTTTACAACATCAGGAGGATACGTCCCCAGCTGACCCAGAAAACAGCGCAGGTTCTGGTCCAGGCTCTCGTCATCTCACGCCTAGACTACTACAACTCCCTCCTGGCTGGTCTACCTGCATGTGCCATCCGACCTCTGCAGCTCACCCAGAATGCAGCGGCTCGTCTGGTCTTCAACCTTCCTAAATTCTCCCACACCACGCCGCTCCTCCGCTCCCTTCACTGGCTTCCGGTAACTGCTAGAATCCACTTCAAGACACTGGTACTAGCGTACCATGCTGTGAATGGATCTGGCCCTTCCTACATCCAGGACATGGTTAAACCGTACACCCCACCGCGCGCACTCCGCTCTGCATCAGCCAAACAGCTCGCTGTACCCGCACTGCGAGGGGGACCCAAGTTCCCATCAGCAAAAACACGTGGGTTTGCTATCCTGGCTCCAAAATGGTGGAATGAGCTCCCCATTGAAATCAGGACAGCAGAAAGCTTACACATCTTCCGGCGCAGACTGAAAACGCATCTCTTTTGACTCCACTTCGAGCGATAGAATTACTAACAAAGCACTTATATACTAATAAAGGACTGGCTTATCTATAGCCAGTTGAGTAGCACTTGAAATGTTTGGCTCTATGAAACCTGATGCACTTATATGATTGTGTTTTCTTCAACTTTGTATCTTGTTGGTCGAATGCACTTATTGTAAGTCGCTTTGAATAAAAGCGTCAGCTAAATGCAATGTAATGTAATTTGATTGGACATTTATCTGTGGTAACCGTCTGTGGTACAGAGAGGAGCTGTCATTAGAAGTGAAGTCAAAGCAATTTCTTCACACGGAGGGAAAGCAGCTAATCTCAGCCCTGACTTCTCTCAGCTTAGAAACATGTTGATCTGACACTGAGTCCTCAATCCCAGTCGCATTTCAAAGTGTTTCCCAGAGTCTGTCTAAGGAGGAACGTTGACAGAGCTTTCGGATACACGTCTTCTGAGTTTCTACGTTAAGCTTTGAGGCCTGAAGGCCGGGGAGGAAATGCTGTTTCCTCTTTTCCTCTCAGAAACCTGTGGGTGCTGGAAAATAAAGCCGTCCGTCTCTTCTTTATAGTCGCTCTCCTCTCTCCTGCAGGGCTGGGAATGAGAAACCGGCTGGTGATCACTTTCACTTTTACCTCGGTCTCGCAAATGGACTCTCCCTTTTATTTCCTCCTCTCACTTTGTATGCTGCTCATCTCTCTCTTATTCTCGCTATTTGATATCCTTATGCTTTGATTTTGGACCTCCGTCATTTCCCTGTTTAACTTTCGACTCTATCTCCTTCATTCTTTACTCCTTTCTCCTATTCATGGTTCATCTCTCCTCATGTCTTTTTTTCTCCCTGCCCATCAAAGGCTTGAAGAATTCACGTTATCTTTTCTCATTTAATTTTTCATTATGCTGGCTGAAATGGGCTTCCATGATTCCCTCATTCGAACCATCAGGTGATACATAATTGAGTGAATATAGTCAAATGTTTCACATCACAGAAGCTCCTTTGTGTTTTTTCTACAAATCACCACCGCCAGGAGACTTTTAACTTTCCTTTGAGAGACTTATTCAAATCAAATGAGACCCGACTGGTTGAGTTAAAACCCCTGCCGGGTGGCTCATAACTTTGAGGAGACAAAACATTCACTGTATCTCTTCTTTGGTCATTTGCAGCAGCTTTTAATAGACAAAACACAGCATTTAAGTTGTTTAAATTGACCTACGTTTAGCTGCTCTTGACAAAGATGTCCTGTGGACATGTGAGGACTGACTGTTGTTTGTCAGGACTATTGGTGGAAGTAGCATAGTTCAAACCACATGACATCTCTTAGGGAAGAGGTCAGGGTTGCAGGAAACTGCTGTAGTTTGCATAGTGAGTTGTGCGAGCTCTAAAGCAATTAATTAAACATCAAATACTCGAAATAAGGATATATTTGCATACAAGATGGGAGCTTTGTATGCGAAAACATCGCAAGGTACAAATTATATCCATTATTCTGAAACACTTTATTATGCAAACACTCTCACGCTAAGGTACATTGGCTCAGAGTGGAACAAATGTGTTTCCACTCTGAGCAATTTTTGTTATAATTATGTATTTACATTAGGGAATTATAAAATACCTATTTCCGCCTGTAAACATTTAAATTGTGAGAGAAAACTAGGTAAAATGTGGATCTGAAAAGTCAAGATCATTTCACCTTGTACCTTATGAGTTTCTTTAGTTGATTTTTCTTTTGCTAAGCGTTCATCAAAGGAAACATTTTGAGATGTTTCAGAACTGACACTGTCTACACTTATCTCCACAAAGCGATACAAGTGATACAAAGGATGTACAATCGGTTCATATTCACAAAGTAAGGATACATACAGCACAGGCTGACCAATCTAAATCTCTATTTCCATCCCACCACCAATCAACCCACAGGTTACAGGCTTCAACTGTGAGGGGATTCTTCCCTGGTCCATGTTTCACACTTCCTCCAAGAGTCATGGAAATCCGCCCTTCAGTGTTTCCCTAATCCGACTTAAAGACAAACAAAAAAATATCATTCCTGGGGGAGGAAAGGGTTTTGTCTTAATCAAACACTGCTGTGGTTCATTTGAGACGACCAGTGTATGACACAGCTTGCTGAATACACACTTAAAGGTCCCCTATTACACTGTTTCTCATCAATATATTACAGGTCTCAGATATATACAGAACAAGTCTCTGAAGTGTTTGGCTCCAAACACCAAACAGATCATTGCAGCATTACCCATAATCCCCTCTGTTTCAGCCCTGTTTCCAAAGTGCTGATTCTCTGTCTGTTACTTTAGATGAAAATAAGGAGCCCCTCCCCACGCCCCTCTGAGAGACATTTGGTTACAAAGAACACATTAGCCGCGTTCACACCGCAGTACTTTTCCCACTTTTCTTCCGATATAGATCCGAAATGTCGCGTTCACACCAAAAAGAGCCGGAACTAAAATGAGTTCATGAGAACCTTTTCACCCTTTTCATTCCCTGCTAGAGAGCAGAAACGCAGAGAGACTAACTTATGGCAAAATAAAACATGGGAGCGGTGGAGATGAGGAGGTGTCGGCGTTCTGGTGATTTACTCGGAAGGCTTCAGTACAGTACAACTCCGGGGACTTCCGGCCGGGGACTCCGGGTGGCAGTATACGCCGTGAAGTTGTTTGCGGTCTGCCAGTAAACCCAAAGCAGAAGAAGAAGAAGTGACGACAGCGGCTTCATTTGCCTAATCCTCCCTCAGGGACTTATTCCGGTGTGAACGCGATCTGTACTTAGTTCATGAGAACTCTCTAGTTCTCATGAACTAAGTTCTCATGAACCTTTGTGGGAAAAGTACTGCGGTGTGAACGCGCCTAATGGTGCTCTAGGAGGAGATTCAGGTGATAAGGTGGGGGGGCGGGGTTACCTTGGTTGCTGATTGGCTAATGGTTACTCAAGACAAAACATCGTTATGACATCACAAAGTGGCCAAAATCTGATCAGCTCATTTTCAGACAGGTTTTTATAGAAATGGATCAGGACAAAAAGAGAGAGAATCTTTGTTCCTGAAACTTTCAGAGTCTCTTTCCACAGAGGGGACACATGTTGATGTAGAAGAGACATGAAGAAGAGGGGACACATGTTGATGTAGAAGAGACATGAAGAAGAGGGGACACATGTTGATGTAGAAAAGACATGAAGAAGTGGATCTTGCCTGATAGGTGACCTTTAAAGACAGACACAACAATATCATTCCAGCTGGGAAAGGTTTTTCAAACACTGCTGTGGTTAATTTGAGACGACCAGTATATGACACAGATTGCTGAATACATATTTAACAAGTTCCTCTTTGTGTGTGTTTCCAGTCTTTCCCAGGTAACAGTAATGCAGACAGTGTGGTTCAGTACAAGCTGCAGCAGCCGGCCGTCGCTCGCTTCCTCCGCCTCCTCCCTCTGGACTGGAACCCCAGCGGGAGGATCGGACTCCGGCTGGAGACCTACGGGTGTCCTTACAGTAAGACTTCTCTTCTTTGTTGTTATTAAAAATATCACTCGTCACCGGCTTGGTCTTCAATAATCAGGATAAATGTATTTGTTATCCTTGCAAGAATGGAAGTAGTCATCACACACAGAGGTTTGTGGGACAAATAGTTCCCCGAATAGTGTCCTTGACATGCCTTACATACAAGAGAGTGTTACAGTCACAAGATGGAGAATACCGGTTCAACGCAGTATTCAATGTTTAGTTCAGATTAGCTCCACGTCAGAAATGATCATGCTTGTCATATGTCTCTCTCCATAGAGGCTGAATCATAATTTTAATCACATAGCTATCATATGCCTGAAACAGTCCTGATGCTCTTCTAGGTAATCAGACATGCTGTCATGTTCACAGCTACAGTTGGGATACCTTTGTTATCATGTGTACTCTGATATTAGAACAGTACATTCAATATTTTCCCAACGAACCACATGGACCCTCGCCATGTGTAAAAACTGCGGACACTGTTGGCTCTATTTATTTAGTTTATTTATTCTCCTCCAAGGAAATGTGGTTTGCATCGAAGCTTTAACAACAACAAATCCCTACAACTGAGCAAAGAGAGAAAGTCAACATCGCACCAATCAATATACACATTTATTTTAGTACAAAAGAAAAGGAACACTTCACACCAATTAAATGTGTTGAGATAACAAATGCAAACGGCAAACGCTCCCCGGCTGCCTTTTGGTTTTTAAGTATTTCCATATTTCACAACTCATTTACGCTCGGTTATTAACAATAAAAAAAACACCAATCACACATTGTGTTAACAGTTTCCTTTTAATTTCCCAGAATGCACAACATATTGGCAGTATCATCCCCTAGCATCAACACACAGCCCACAAAAACATATGTTCTGATTCCTCACACACAGTTTTTAAATATTACAGTTTTATGATCTGTAATGGCTCCTTAAAGGGGACCTATCATGCATTTATACATAAAGATGTGTCCCTGGTGCGTCAGGGAACTCACGCAGCATCGGAAATGTAGGCTGACTTTACACCCACGGCCCTATCAGAAACAATGCCCGACTGTTTTGGACGTAATATGGTCGGTGTTTACATTAGCATCGCTAACACTCAGAGCATCGCTAACACTCAGAGCTAAGCTGTACTGGAGAGCATGTGTGTGAAGAAGCAGGAAATAAAAAGGAACTCACCTTGTGGTATAACCGGCAAGAGAGAAAGCCTTTGAGAACTTACTGTTTCAGAGAGAATCCTTGATAATCCATGATATGGCGTTTTATCGGTAGTATTTAGTTTAGACAGTAGCTGCCGGGTCCCGCATGAGATAAGCCCCCTCCTTTTTTATTTGTTACTATTGTATACTAGGGCTGTTAAGTGAACGCATTAATAATGCGTTAACGCAAACATTTTTTAACGCCACTAATTATTTTAATGCGATTAACGCATGTGTATTTTTTGTCCTCGGCCGCCCCGTAGTTTCAGAGCGCATCGAGTTTAAAATACCATCTACAAGCTGAGGCTGACAGCCACGCTCCTGCCGTCTGCTTGCGGCAGACCACACTTCCACGCTCACCGGAGACTATTGGACTTCACTCAGTAATGACAGTTACCTCGGGGTCACAGCGCATTATTTTGACCCACAGTGGGAACTTCAGTCTCATGCTTTGACAGTTATGAAACAGAGGAGCGGCATTTTGCCGACAACTGCACTTTATGGGAGGGTTTAGCTCAGTGGATAGAGTGCTGGACTTCGAATCAGGGGATAGCAAGTTCAAACCCCACTGCAGTCAGCATGTCGTTGTGTCCCTGAGACACTTCACCCCAAAATGCTCCTGTGGGGATTGTCCACAGTACTGAATGTATGTAAGTTACTTTGGATAAGACCGTCTAACCAATGACATGTAATGTAATGCAGGTAGCCAGACAGTGGGACATTGTACAAAAAGTCAGCACGGATAGTGTGCGCAACATGATTGCAGCATTCAAGCATATACCTTGAGCTGCACATAACTCCAACGATCCATCACAGTGTCTCTCCACACACACACATTGTATTGTATTATTTTATTGTCTGAGGTTCCAGGTTGAATTGAGGCGAACATTTGTAATGTTCAGAGGTTGTTCAGAGACCTTAGAAAAAACATTCAATCAATTGCAAACATCACTTTATATGAAAAAAGTCCATCTAAAAATGTACTGTGTACTATACAGCTGAACATCAAGCTTTGCATAAACACTAGCCATATCATAAACATTACTAATATAATATGTTGTGTTTAATATTCATGAGGATATTTGTCATTGTTCAAATTATAATAAACAAACATTTACATAAAGCATATTTGTCCACTCATATGTTGATAAGAGTATTAAGAACTGGAAACATATCCCTATTAGAACAGATAAAAAATGTGCGATTAATTTGCGATTAATAATGATTAACTATGGACATCATGCGATTAATCGCGATTACATATTTTAGTCAACTGACAGCCCTAATTTATACATAAAAACAGCACTTTTGAAACAGGAAGTGAAACAGAGGGATATGAGGCATGGCTAGAATGGGTGATCTGTTTGGTATTTTGAGCAAAACACTTCATATACATGTTTTTTATATATACGTATATATCTGAGACCTATGCTATTGCCTAAAAATAGCATGATGGTGCACTTTAATGCTAGTTTTTAATGTATGTATCTTGGCCAATAAACAGATGAATTACACTCAATGTTCAGTAGCTACTCTTAGTATATATATATAAACATTTATTACATCTTAACTGACTCCTCTTCCTCCCTGGGTTGAAGAAGCAGGTGTTTTCTATATTCTGTGGTGTCAGCATTAAATCCCAGCTGTGTCTCTGCCTCCTTTCTGTCCTCACAGCTGGTTGTTCACTGCATTGTTCCTCGTACACACATCACACACATGAACATCAAAAGCAGCTCCGCACATTTACATATGTGCTCAGATACATTTATCAAACAGTAAATATTAATGTGCCAACATGATTTACATATGGACTAACTGTGTCTTATATTGTTATTTCAGCTGTTAGCATCTGCATTATTCATGGTTTCTCCTTTAATCTTTTATACAAATAAAGAAGTTTGTTTTACGCTGATTTGAGTTTTTTTTCCACAAGTATATCAAGTATAGTAAATTGAGAAAAACAAGCATTCAATTTCCGCCTTCAAACCTTTGTTGCATTTCATACTCGTCTCTTTCGCTTTCCACATTTCCAATAGTTAGTAATAGGCAAGAAATATATATTGTTAACACTAGAACCACCAACGGGTACATTTTACCCGCTGCTGTTTCTTGATTATATGTAACTTAGAATAAAATATTCAAGTCTCCCAGTCTGTGACTTGTCCTGAAAGTGTGTTATGTAGCACCCTCTGTCGTTAAAAATGGTCAATATGAAGTCAGATTGAAAGAATTGCCAAAAACATGACCATTTATACCCATCAGCGCCAGCGGGTAATATTTACCTTATAGAAAATGCAGCGATTTTCAACGCGTGTAAACATAAACATGACGTGTTGCTATAGCAATGCCTGTTGTTTACTGCGGATCCTTATAGATAGAGAGATAGATAGATAGATAGATATTTAGGTAGTTAGATATTTAGATAGATAGATAGATATTTAGATAGATAGATAGATATTTAGATAAATAGATAGATAGATAGATAGATATTTAGATAGATAGATAGATAGATAGATATTTAGATAGATAGATAGATATTTATAGAGATATATATAGAGAGAGATAGAGAGATAGATAGAGAGATAGATAGATAGATGGATAGATAGATATTTAGATAGATAGATAGATAGATAAATAGATAGATAGATAGAGAGACTCTTTGCACATAACTCACGGTACCGATATTTTATACTTCATGTTATCTGCAGAAACTAGATGAAAGCTGAGAGTCCACATATTCTATTGCTATAAGTTTCATCACTGTGCGATCAAAACTCACTGTTAACCCCGTGTTCTAGTATGATAAATAAAAGAACATTGTACCTTAAAAATCAATGCATTCTAATAGCGGGTACATTTGACCCGTTGGCGGTTTTAGGTATACAGCGACCCCTGGCGGTTCTAGTGTTAAATAAAACTCAAGTGGCCCTCCCTTTTCCTCAGTGGGTTACTATTTTAAATGATTATATTATAATGTAAATTAAGAAAAACTGTCTCACTCTAATTTATTCATTGGTTTGTTTGATAGGGACAGCAAACTTAATAAGTATCAGTACGAATCGTTAAAACATGCTGAAGTAAACAAAAAATGACAATGCTTATTTTTCTAATTAGCACTAAACACTACGTACTGCAGTTCATCATTTTGAACCTCATAGCGGTGCTAGATGAAGAGCAAAGAGATTCCCCAAGTGATTATAATTGATCCTGAGGGGAACATAAATGTCAAACCAAATGTTATGAAAATTACTCAAATAGTTCTCATGACATTCAATTAAATGTAATTAATTAAAAAGCTGAAATATCAACTTAATTGTCGTGTTGGGGTAAATCAGGGCATCACTAAGTAAGTTGTCTTTATCCTCTGGGGACCATGAATGTCTGTATATTTGGTTTACTCTTTAATCTTTATTTCATCAGTCTTCTGCAGCCTGTAGTTTAATATGTTGTGAGGATAATGCTAGTTAGCGTTGAAAATACTCTTAAATACTTTATTTATTTCCTACCTCCCAGCACTAATTCGAAGTAGTTCATTCATAAATACTTCCCCAAATGAAAAGTGGATTCATGATTTGTTTTGTATATATTTATGTGACTCAAAACGGTGTCTGCTGCTGTCGCCTCTGAAAGATAAATGGATTATGAGAAACATTAAAAAGATGGATTTTAATAAATGGCCTGTAGTTATTTGAGGACACGGCGGGTATATTAGTGTTGTATTTCTATCAGCCGGCGTGACGGTTGGCAGAGGACACTCATGGTTTTCCTGGCAGAAACTAATGTAACACGCTCAGCTGAATCCTCCTCGGAAAAACTAATGTCATTTTCTGAGATGAAATATATCTGTTGGCAGCAAACAGTTTACCATAACGGGGGAAAACGTATCAAGCTTTTGAGACGACACAACGAAACATTTCAGAATATCCCCTGGCAGGTATTAAATTATATTGATAGCATTCAAAGGAATATCAAGAAGAGGATCACACTGAATCAAATGTTTAAAAACAAAACATCTGTAGACTCACAACTGCCGTCTGTCACTTCATGCATCTGTGAGTTCAGTCACAACAACAGATAATTAACTTAAAATAACACCAAGCAATTAGCGAACCTTACGCAGGGCAATGATCCAGGTCCAGACATTTATTTCATGATCCAATGTCATAAACAAAAGAACAATGAACATGTTTCCTATTCCTTTCCTCAAGCCTTTCCTATGGCTTTCCTTGAGGCTTGAATCACTCTGGTAAAAAACGATGTACCTACTAGTGCTCTACTCCCACCTCCACCTGTCAATACATACACCAGGTGCCCGAACATGCCTTCAAAATAAAAGCATAAAACCTACATTAACTCACTTAAATAACAACACTAAATAAGAATGCATTCACTAAAACAGTAAGTAAATACATGTTTAACTATTAAATGAATATAAAGCAATATATAGCTCCAACATTAATAACTAAAAAGTACTCAACAGCTTCAAAGACGGTGGAAAGTTACTGATACGTATTTTAATACATTTTGCAGTTTTTGTGCCAATTGTTTTGAGTTTTCTGGTCAGTAAACACATGATAAAAGATGAAGCTTTTATTCTGAAGGATAAGGGCTAGACGTCTTAGAGTTGTTGCTGCAATTAAAATTATATTTAAGATTATATATATTTAAGAATCATTATATAAATCATACAACAAATATTAGGAAAATAAAAAGGTTTTGCCAGTGAACACAAAATCCTAGTTCCTCTCCAATCGGAAATATTTTGCTTCTGCGGTCTGTTAGAAACTTGTGTTGTTCCATGTGAGTCACGAACAAGCCTGTATTTGTTCTTGGGATGATTATAAGGACACGTTATAAATCTTGGAAATAGTTTTAATATATCATTTGTGCAGTTTTGGTCCCAAATGTGTGATTGTTTTTGTCTGTTAAGATACGGCTTTTATTCTGAAGGAACAGGGCTAGCAGTCTCACAGTTGTTCCTTTAATATTACATAAGATTATTATATATATTAAACAATTATAAAAAAAAACCTGGGGGAGAAGAGCCTTCTCCATCGCGCTGCCCCCACCCTCTGGAACTCCCTTCCACAACACATCAGAGACTGACCCCCCCCCCCCCCCCCCCCCACTTTCAAACCACTGACCAAAACACACCTCTTCAGACTGGCCTTTAATTTGTGAATTATGTTGTGTTGCTGTTATTATTATTATTATTATTATTATTATTACAATTGAAATATTTAGTGTTTCTCTGGATAATGCAGACGTTCTGCCAGAGAACACAAAATCATATTTCCTCTTTAATTAAAAACGTTGCTTCTTGGGTTTGTTAGAAAAGTATCACAGTAGTATAACTTCAGTATCTGCTGGATGTGTAAACAGGCAGCTGTTTGTCAATATGAGTCATGAACAAGCCCCCCAATCTGTTTTGGGGATAATAATGATCAGATACAAACATCATATTCTAGTAAGAAATGTCGACTTTTAGTCCACAGAGTTGTGGAGTGGACTTAAAGTGTTCAGCTTCACTGAGGGATGACTCAGAGCTGCTTTTTAATCAGCAGGAAGTTCACTGATCAATCCAATAAGAGCGTTGCTGCAAGCAGAGCGGTCAATCCTGCCATTATCGAGTGAAAGACTTGCCAAGGCCTTTTAAAAAAACGTTCCGTCGGAGAGATTAGATGTTAGGCTGACGAGGAAATAGATGCTGAACTCAGCTGCTGCTCTCAAACACTTCAGTATTTACAGTCCAGTCTTTACAGCATACACACACAACACACACTGATCACCTCAGCCTGAACACCCCAGCAATAAACAAAATAAATTCTCAGTCGTACTCAGCAGCCACAACAAGAAGAATTGCTGTCCAAATTGTGTTTGTTTTGTAGTGTGGGACATTTTTAATCAATTTTGACACCTGATTATCTGTTGTGAGCTTACTCTAAAGATGACAGTTTGTTCTTCCCACCGAGAGACAATTGTAACCCGGTGAATGGAAAGACGTTGAAGCCACTATTTGTCTTCAAACCAAAAAGAAACACAAGAAAAAATTATCTCAAAATCAAACTGTCGCTGAGACACCAGGTAACAACTCGTATAAGTGCGAGAGTACATTGTCCAGACAAGATTTCTGTTGGTTGAGTTTATTTTCTTAGCTTTTACACCATCAAACAAAGAACAATAGCTTCTACCTCTTCTCCTGACGTGAAAGAAACTATATGCTTTTACGGGGCCAATAACTCCTCCACCTGTGTAGCAATAAACCCCAAATCCCATGGTGCCTGAAACTGCCTTCAAAACAAAAGCAACTGCTATTTCCTCCAATAATGACAATACAAATCAAATGACTCCAAACAAGACGTCGTCACAATTGTTAAGTTGCTTTGGGTTGAGGTTTGGATGTTTAGCTCTGACTGCCTCTGTCTTTCTTTGTGTCTTCCAGCCTCTGATGTGGTGAGTTTGGACGGCAGCAGCAGTCTGGTGTTCAGGTTGACCCCCGACCCGAGGCAGACGTCCAGAGAGGTCGTCTCTCTGAAGTTTAAAACCCTGAGGAATTCTGGGACGCTGCTGCATGCAGAGGGAGAGAGAGGGAGAGGACTCAGTCTGGAGTTAGAGAGAGGAAAGCTGCAGCTGCTGCTCAGACAAGGTACCTCACACAATATTCTGATATCTACAGGGAAAGGTACTGACATCTTTTCAAACCTGTTGATACGGTGAAGCGGAGTAAAACACAAGACTACTAACATTTGCAGAAGAAAAGGGGGCTACCAACCATGCATAAAGATCAAAGAAGGAGACAATTTATAAGAGGATTATAACATTTGCAATACACGGATTTACAAATGTTCTAACATCATTTCGTTAGTATTGGTCCCGGTTGAAGGTCTAAACACATTGCTAGTATTTTTACACTTGTGTGAGTTATGTAGTCACTGGAGAGCTCCTCCATTCATGTCTTTATACAAATAGACATTTATTTAATACATTTTTTGATCCAGTAAGCCATGAGAACTTATCTAAGAAGTTCAAAAAGGCCCATTACGCAATATAGGACTAACACAAACAAAGGTTGATTGTTGCATTCATAAGTAAACTTAAATACTTACTGTAACATGAAAAAATATTTGGTTGGTTCTGTAAACTCATCTCTTCTGACAGGCAACATGACATTTCCATCTGTATCTCCCAGCAGAAGATTTACTAACTACGGCTTACACCTCTTTCTGATTACGTGCAACAAAAAACCTTTAGCTGAAAGAACACATTTGTATTTCTGACGTGTCCTCTGTGGGCCTCTCTGTGGGCGTACTGGTGAAGAACTTCTCTAAACGGTGGAGGACAATATAAACCCCCCAGAGATAACTTCTGATTGGTTGTGGTTGGGTGAGATGGACGACACGCACGCTGCCGCCTGATTGGTTTAAACCTCGGCTCTCGTTCCGCTGCTGCGTCTGTCCAGTTGCAGCCGTGATGGATGGTATCCGTTCACTGTAGCATGTGTTAGGGCCGGACTCTGTAGGACTTGATGCATGGCTTACAGACTGTATAGGGGTGTGTGTGTGTGTGTGTGTGTGTGTATGTGTATGTGTGTGTGTATGTGTGTGTGTGTGTGTGTGTGTGTGTGTGTGTGTGTGTGTGTGTGTGTGTGTGTGTGTGTGTGTGTGTGTGTGTGTGTGTGTGTGTGTGTGTGTGTGTGTGTGTGTGCGTGCGTGCGTGCGTGCGTGCGTGCGTGCGTGCGTGCGTGTGTGTGTGTGTGTGTGTGTGTGTGTGTGTTTAACTAGAGGTGTGTTAGGCTGCCGTGCTGAATCATCACCATATGGCTCACCTCTCATTGGAGACCTCATCTGGCTGAATACTTTCTCCATCCACCCATCACTCACTTTTCCCTCTCTCCCTTTCCCATCTCTCAAAAGTCCCCCCCCCCCTTCTCTACTTCTTTACCTTCTTTCCACCTCTCTGATATATATATATATTTCTCACAGATGCCCTTCATCCCAGCAATCTCACCCTTCTCCCTCCATTTCTCTCTCTGACATGTCTATCCTACCTCTTATCAATAAGCCACCCACTTCCCTCTATCCCTCTTGTTTCTCCTCCGTCACCTCCCACAGAATGAAAACTTGATAAAAAAATGATTGGACATCTTTAAAAAAAAAAAAAAAAAAAAAAAACTCACATAGATGTTTTAAGAGCCCTTAAACACTGACCTGCTGCTAAAATACATCACACATTATTTAGCTGACACTTGTATCTAAAGCGTGCATGTCTACAGTTTCACCTTATCAAATGTTTTTCAGATTTTTAGATGCCTGTTACCCCCCCCCCCCCCCACTCCCCCCCCTTCTGCCCCGCTAACCACCTACATTTCTCATCACTTGCAAGCGTCTAAAGACACGATCCACAGAAGATAATTCACTTTAATAATAAGAAAAGAAAAGAAAGTTTTGTGGCTCGGAGCAATTTGCCCTTTCGTTCAAGAGAGAAAATGTTGTCTTTGCTCAAAGAGAGATAGGCAGAACAATGGAAAAGGAACAAAGTAACATTTCATACTGCTGGCTACAGATCCTGATTGATTGACTGAAATGTTTTAAAACTTACATTCAGTATTTTCCCAACAACTAGCATTAAAGGATTTTGAATATTTCAGACGAACTAGACAGTATTCACAGGTTGCCCCATATGAACTGAAGATAACATCAACAGCAAAGTTCACGTATACAAAGACATCATTGGTTTTACATAAAAAAAATTGCTCACCTTTTTTGGTTGTGATGTATGTTATTGTTTCATCTGATTAAAGGAAGCTCACATATCGTTTTAATATCAGGAGCAGGATGTACTTTCTTATCCTAATGTTAGGTTGACACCTCAATACATTTTCACTGCCTTCCTAATCCCAAACGGCCTTAGCCTCAAGCCTCACTCTATATTGGAAAATGTATTATATCATCCATATCATCTTCATTCCAGCACCTTCTTCTAGTAAACACCATATTGAGCCATATCCTATGACGCACCCCTAAACCTGTATTGGCCTTTTTACGTGTGGCTTGACTCGATGCCATTTAACACATCTGATTCATTTTTAACACTGTGATATCGATCTGTACGTCTCTCTCCACTCGTTCAAACTGAAATGAAATAACCCATCACAATAAAATGTGTTAAAGGCCCCTATTCGGTTTTGTTTTGTTTCTTTTTGGTTTGGTTTTTGTTTTGTTTGTCTACCCTCCCTCCCAAATGTAAAGCTTCTTTGGGTTCAAGAAAAGCGCTATAGAAATATAATTTATTATTATTATTATGCTTTTTGGGTTTTCCCTTTCTTTCAGTGTGCTATATAAGTTTATGTGCATGTAAATGGTTTGCAAAGGCTAAAATCCCAAAGTTCCCCACATTAACGCACGTGAACATGTCACAGTACAAATATGAACCTGAACATGAGCACAGTATACTGGCGCCTTTAACAGATAAGACTTCCTGTTTCACAAAGTCTACATCCTAACTTTCTCTCTCTAGATGAAGTGTTTTTTTTTTATCAAAGCCGCAGACAAATAAACCACTCTCTCTGTATATCAAAAATACATTTGTCCATCATCATCAAAGTGTCTCCGTTTCTCTCTTTGAAGTAGGAATTGTCTCTCCCTAAAGATTGCTTAATGCATTTTTAATGGTGACTGTATTCTGCTCCTTCTCTCAGCAGAAACACAACGTTTCTCCTCCAGCACTTCAGGGGGGTGGATCCACTTATTCGGACTGGCTGGTTGCTCATCCATCATTAATGAAGCCTATGTTTACTCTCCTTTTTTCAGCCATTATCACATGGCTTTAGTTCTCAGTGCAAATACAATATGCAGATATCCTGTGATCCTAACAAGCGGAGAAAGTTAACCTCGCTGTGAGCCTCTCCGTGGGGCGCTGAGAGACGTGAAATATGTATACACAATATGCAGCATGGTGCGTTGTAGCTCTCGTAAAGCCTGTGTGTCCTTACCACCAGGTCGATTAATGAGAAGGCAATCGGCTGTCAGATCAGAAAACTGTAAATAAGTTAATGGATGAAATGCTTTCATATTTAATAGAAGCATGACTGCCTATTAAGACTCAGGATTAGCAGAGTTGAAAACATTGAACAAAAGTCAAATAACTTAAAACCAAATAATCGTAATTGATCTCGTTTCATGAATATGGATTATTCAGACGTTGCAAATTAAACATCAGCGATGTGTTGAATAAAACCCTTTCTCAGTAATTGCCATTTCTCACTTTGTGATCCGTCTTCTTTAATAATGCCCTCTCCCTTGTTCATCTCTTTATTGGCTTTTGTTTCATCCATTGACGTCTGTATCTTCCTCTCACCCCTCCTCTTGACCTTTATCCGCCCTTTTCCTCCTCTCTCCTATCCTCCTGTACTCCCTCTTCTCCCCTATGTCTCTCAACTTATTTTCTTTTTACCGCCTTCTGTCTCTTCTTCATACACTGTAAAAACTGGAATTAATTTATTTTATTTTATTAATGGTCTTATTTTTTAGGCTGTACTCCATTTTCTTCTTTGCCACCTCCCTCCTCCTTTTCCCCTGCTCTTTTTTCAGTTTAAAGTGGACCTATCATGCTATATTTGAATAATATAGTGTAGGACCATACCTATTTAAGACATATTTATACTTTTTATTTTTCAAAATACCAAACAGATCATGCATTTTAGCCATTCCTCATTTCGCTCAATTTAACACTGTCTTTGCATGAGCTGATTCTGTGAGAACAGCACCATCTACAGGCCTGGCATATGTACTACAGCTTCTCCAGCGCTTTCGAACGGCAATGTCCGTGGCTGTCTCCTCCTGATTGGTGGAGTTGGCCCAATGGTGCCACTTCTGTGACGTCATAGAAGTGTTCAAATCTGGATCAGTCTGTATCAGATCCGTTGCAGCCCCTTTTTTAAGAGATTTGGGTATGGAGGAAAATAGAGAGGGTTGTGTTTTCTGACACTTGGTGAGTTCCCTGGAACACCGGGGACACACATTCATGTATAAAAGACGTACAAAAGTGCATTTTGCATGATAGGTCACCTTTAAGTTTATTAGCACAGTTTAAAGTAACCTTTTAAAGGAATGTAGGGTGCAGAAACATGCAGAACACCCACTCGTTTGGAGCCATCACCTAAATAATGTTGATATTTCACAATGTTATAAAAACAATATAATTCAACGGAAAATAATTCCTTCTTATTGTTCATCTCTGAGAAACTTCTGTTACGACTGAATAAACGGGTTTGAACTCAGATGCACGAATCAGGTTTTAACAAAAAAGGATTTATTCAAACCAAAGCTCAACTACAATGGTATAACAAACTAAAACACTCTTAACGAGGAAAAACACTAGGAGCATGAATGACAAAGTACTTGGATAAGACGTGGCTCAAAGCTCTGCTCGGGAGTATTCCTGGCACGCTGGTTGTTTGTCACAAGGAACAAAACAACTGGCACAGGACAAAGGGAGACGAGGACAATAAATACGCAAGGTAATGGGGAACAGGTGGAAACAATCATGGGCGGGGTCGACAATCACAGGAGTGGGAGACACACAAGAAAGGGAGGTCAGAGTATCTGAAACAAGAGGGAAGGTTCAAAATAAAGGGGAAAGTCACAAGACAAAGACAAAAACACTAAACTTAACATCATTTACGAGAGATGACAACGTCTCACTGCAGCTCCTGCATAATTGTAATCACTGGGACTTTTTTGTAGATATACAGTAGGCTTTTGCCATATTTCAACATATTTATGACCTCAGTCTTACGTTAGCGTTGCCTAGAAACAGCCAAAGCCTGGACAGCAGTTAATAGAAGTGTGCTACTGAGCTAAAGCTAGTTAGCAGCAATATGCCCCCTTTCTCCACAGACCACAAACTTTTACAGAAGACTGCAGTCATTGAACCAAACATTAACGAGTTGGAATTGAACTTGGAAGTGAGTGACACCAATTCCTCAAATAGTGGACAATGGCATGCTACAGGGTGTCCGCGGGGTCGTAAAAAGTATTGAAAGTTGATAAATAAATTTAACGAAAATGAAGGCTATTAAAAAGTATTAAAGGGCATTTTCCAAGGTATGACATTTTGTAGCTTGTTTTCAATAAGTATATAAATTGTCAAAAGATGTTGTATTCTACAGTCTGCCTGAATGTAATCATTGCGTAGGTGTGTAGTGTGATTCTGTGTAGTTTATTTATGGCATCCCGTTGGATTTGACGTCATCTGAACAGGACATCGCACGCTCACTGCTTGATAGCGCGCGAAGGTCCGTTTACACCGGTTGTTAAACAACATCGTTATGGGGAAATGCAAGTCTGCGTCCAAATGGTTGGAAGATAAGGAGGAAGGAAAATCAATACTGTATATAGTCAATGTGAGGTAAAGTGTGTCGCCAAGGTAACCGGTTAGAACTCCAAGTGGCCATGAGGTCTTAAAATGTATGGAAAGGGTCTTAAACAAGGTCTTACATCTGACTTCAGGATTCCTGCGTATACCCTGTGCTAACATACAGCTAATTAGCTAATTATACCAACAACCAATTTCATTGTTTATTCCTTAGCTTACCTCTGATCTACCCCACCCTTATTTCCCTCTTCTCTTGCAGGCAGGACTTCTTCCTCTGAGCCCCGGCGTCTCTCCTCCCTCGGCAGCCTGCTGGATGATCAGCATTGGCATCATTTAGCGGTGGAGCGGCGCAGCTCTCACCTCAACCTCACTGTGGACAAACACACGGAGAGAATTCAGATCCCTGCTGAGTTCAGCCACTGGCACATCCAGCAGGTGGGGGAGAGGACGCCACTCTGACACAAGCCCTTATACACATACTCTATGCATATGTTTCACGGGATCTGTTGTGTCTCCGTGTAGCTGATTGTCGGGGCAATCCAGTACCCCGTCTCAAAGAGGAACTTTCATGGCTGCCTTGAAAACCTGATGTACAACGACCTCAAGCTGATAGAGTTAGCCAAACACGAGGACCACAAAGTTACTGTCATGGTGCGTCCCATTTTCCTGTTTCCTTTGTGGTGAAAGCCTGTCATCATTTTCTAAGGTTTGACTTTGTTTAAATGCTTTTCGGTATCCTCCTCAGAAACATAACAGCATTGATCAGTTCTTACCTTTGAAAGGGTAGATCTATTGAAAATACCAGCCCACACATTTTCCGTGGCACCACATGCAGTTTGTTTTTTATTCCTCCAATGTACTGATGACAGATCACGTAATTCATTTGGGGGAAAGCAAAGAGCTTTGATGTTCATCTCCTCAAACTCTCTGGGCTTTTATTTACACAGCATCAATCGCTGGAGCTGCGCCACCTAAAATAAAAAAACTGGAGGCTAAATTTGGTTGTTATAAAAGATTCTGCTCTGTGTTATGTGTGACTTACTCTCTAGAAGAGGGCCTAACAACGACACAAGTTGAAGCTTTTTGGCTTTTCCGTGCCCTCTAGTGTGTTGTATAAGAGTTTCGCTCCTCCCCCCTCCTTTGTTTACTTCTGGAAAATAGTGACATCACCGTGTAACACTCACGCTTCTATTGGCTAGCACTTTGTACGTGATAGGCTAAGGGCCGGGACATCTTTAAGCAGTTGACCAATCACAACAGAGCCGGCCAGCTAACCAATCAGAGTAGACTGGGCTCTTTAAAGTAGAGACACTACATACTGATATACACCTGAACATCAGCAGGAGAGGACTCTTTAAAGTAGAGACACTACATACTGATATACACCTGAACATCAGCAGGAGAAAACTCTTTAAAGTAGAGACACTACATACTGATATCCACCTGAACATCAGCAGGAGAGGACTCTTTAAAGTAGAGACACTACATACTGATATAAACCTGAACATCAACAGGAGAGGACTCTTTAAAGTAGAGACACTACATACTGATATACACCTGAACATCAACAGGAGAGGACTCTTTAAAGTAGAGACACTACATACTGATATACACCTGAACACCAGCAGGAGAGGACTCTTTAAAGTAGAGACACTACATACTGATATACACCTGAACATCAGCAGGAGAGGACTCTTTAAAGTAGAGACACTACATACTGATATACACCTGAACATCAGCAGGAGAGGACTCTTTAAAGTAGAGACACTACATACTGATATACACCTGAACATCAACAGGAGAGGACTCTTTAAAGTAGAGACACTACATACTGATATACACCTGAACATCAGCAGGAGAGGACTCTTTAAAGTAGAGACACTACATACTGATATACACCTGAACATCAGCAGGAGAGGACTCTTTAAAGTAGAGACACTACATACTGATATACACTTGAACATCAGCAGGAGAGGACTCTTTAAAGTAGAGACACTACATACTGATATACACCTGAACATCAGCAGGAGAGGACTCTTTAAAGTAGAGACACTACATACTGATATACACCTGAACATCAGCAGGAGAGGACTCTTTAAAGTAGAGACACTACATACTGATATACACCTGAACATCAGCAGGAGAGAACTCTTTAAAGTAGAGACACTACATACTGATATACACCTGAACATCAGCAGGAGAGGACTCTTTAAAGTAGAGACACTACATACTGATATACACCTGAACATCAGCAGGAGAGAACTCTTTAAAGTAGAGACACTAAATACTGATATACACCTGAACATCAGCAGGAGAGGACTCTTTAAAGTAGAGACACTACATACTGATATACACCTGAACATCAGCAGGAGAGGACTCTTTAAAGTAGAGACACTACATTCTGATATACACCTGGACATCAGCAGGAGAGGACTCTTTAAAGTAGAGACACTACATACTGATATACACCTGAACATCAGCGGGAGAGGACTCTTTAAAGTAGAGACACTACATACTGATATACACCTGAACATCAGCAGGAGAGGACTCTTTAAAGTAGAGACACTACATACTGATATACACCTGAACATCAGCAGGAGAGAACTCTTTAAAGTAGAGACACTAAATACTGATATACACCTGAACATCAGCAGGAGAGGACTCTTTAAAGTAGAGACACTACATACTGATATATACCTGCAAATGAAAATGAGCATCATATGTCCAACATGTATAATAAATGGGAATGTGTGTGTTTTCATACATCCTCATTGGGATGCTAACGAGCTGCTAACTGGTTACTGAAGCTGACGACCGTTAACAAGGACAGTGAGTGATGAGAGGAAAGAGGGCGATGCAAAGACTTACACTTCTTTAACTTCATATTTTTCTATAATTCTACAACAAGTGGACCGAGCTCAATGGAGAGCAACTCTTAACCATTTCTGATATACCGTCTCTCATTACAGTTAAAGTGCAGGGAAGATAACAAAAAAGGTTTCATATGCATGGTTGATTTAATATAGGCTATAGTTATAGTCCTTTTAAGTATACACACCACTTTTGCCTTCTTAAAGGTAGGATAACGAAATGAAGTAAAGCCTTAAATGATGTTTTTGTGTGAGGGGGATTTAGAGTGCGACTGCGTGCCAGTGAATGGCTTTTGGGACATTTTATTGCTCACTTTTTACTTTATACTTTGCAGTGGTGCTGCTCCATGCGCCTCCATATTTCACTTTAACAGCTCCACAAAGGGCCATTAGATGTCATCGATGTTTCAGGAGCATTATAAAGATAGCAGGCTGATATTCCCAGCAGAGAGGACTGTAATATATTTCTGCTGCAGCCTAAGCAATAGACCTGGTGTCATTACCACTACTCAAAACAATGGGCCGCAGCGGAGCAGTGTATACAGTTCTGTTCACATACATACCGCCTGCCTTCACACCTCTCTGTTGTGTGACATTCATATTTTTCCACTTTGCATCCATTGCTTTTAATCTCAAGGGGACTTGCTGATGAGATCATTGCCCCAGAGGTCACATCGACTACTGATTAATATTCATGTTTATGTTGTGTTATCTCTCTAGTAATCATTTTCCTCTCCCTCTCCCTCCTCCTCCTCCTCTCCGCTCTCAGGGCAATGTCACCTTTTCTTGTGCTGAGTCGGTTTCCATCGCCGTGACCTTCCCCGGACCCCAGAGCTTCCTCCAGTTGCCGGGGGCCACGGCGTCGTCGTCAGGGGGCGTGTCCGTCGGGTTCCAGTTCAGGACGTGGAACAAGGCGGGGCTTCTGCTGACCTTTGACCTGCCTCAGGGAGGGGGCGTGGCCTGGCTCTACCTGAGTGAAGCCAGACTCCGGCTGCAGGTCCATAAAGCTGACAGGGCGCTGCTGGAGCTCAGTGCAGGTCAGTCAAACTGCCTCCAAAAGTGCAAAATGCAAAATCCACTTCTTCACGTCTCTTCTACATCAACATGTGTCCCCTCTTCTTCATGTCTCTTCTACATCAACATGTGTCCCCTCTGTGGAAAGAGACTCTGGAAGTTTCAGGAACAAAGATGCTCTCTCTTTTTGTCCTGATCCATTTCTATAAAAACCTGTCTGAAAATGAGCTGATCAGATTTTGGCCACTTTATGATCTCATAACGATGTCTTGGCTTGTGTAACCATTAGCCAATCAGCAACCAAGGTAACCCCCCCCCAACCCCCCTTATCACCTGAATCTCGTCCTAGAGCACCATTGAGTTCTTTGTAACCAAATGTCTCTCAGAGGGGCGTGGTGAGGGGCTCCTTATTTTCATCCAAAGTAACAGACAGAGAATCAGCACTTTTGAAACAGGGCTGAAACAGAGGGGATTATGGGTAATTCTGCAATGACCTGTTTGGTGTTTTAGACAAACACTTCAGAGACATGTTTTGTATATATCTGAGACCTATAATATATTGATGAAAAACAGTACAATAGGGGAACTTTAATAGCTAAACGTCCTACTTATAACTAATATAAACTTCATGAGTTTGAAGTTGATACATTAGATACATTTTTAATGAGGTTGGAAAAATGTCATCTGACTGTCTAACACTGTTCTAAAAATCTTCCATAATTGAAAAAGCAGATGATGATAATAATGATTGTTTCCCAGGTTCTGCTCTGAATGACGGTCAGTGGCATTCGGTGGATCTGAACTCTAGGCGAGGTCGTCTGAGCATCATTGTGGATAAAGAGGAAGGAGGCAGCGCTCACGCCACTCCTTCATTTCCTGTCACTGTAGAAAGTCACCTCTTCTTTGGTGGTAAGATTAAAAAAAAGTCATCTCAAAGTCTGACTTTTTTGTCTGGATTTTAATTGATTTCCTGTTTCCAAGGCCAACACTGACGTTTTGAGTTTTTTTATATTTTGAATAACTTTTTCAGCACATGAGGTTAAATGGTGTCTTTTCATCGATATAGAGAACCGCAGTGACGCGCCCTAAAACCCGGAAGTAAGTTAGCATGTTTACCACTTCCGGTTCCTTCGACAAAAAGCAACGTATTTTCTCCATAATATTTCGGAAAATATCTGGAAATAAGGTCTGTGGTTGAGACACATTGAAGAGACGGATCACGTTTTGTTCTACGACATTAAACCCATCAGCAGTGACCCCACTGGTGATTTCTGAAGAGTTGACGTGTCTGAGAAGCGATAGTTGTTACCGAGTGGCTGAATAGGACTACGGAATTGTCGAGGCCGCTGTACGTCATTACGCCAAACACGTAAACACTCCTCTAAGTTAGTTTGCCCTGTTCGGCTTGAAAGCAAGTACCTGCCTCCTGCAAACTGTTAAAACAAACGCTTCGACTTGTACCATTTAGAATCTGTAGTTTTGAATATGGATCTTAAGTTGGCGTGACGTTGAAGCAGCCACCTTGCTGTAGTTCATTTATAGTATAACGTTAGCATTTTGCTTCTGGCGACTAGATTTATGATTAGAAAATTATAAAAGTAGGGTAGACATGTGGAGATTATCCGGCTGAACAAAACGTGATCCGTCTCTTAAATGTGTCTCAACCACAGACCTTATTTCCAGATATTTTCCAAAATCCTATGGAGAAATTGCATTGGTTTTTGACGAAGGAACCGGAAGGAATTTACATCCGGGTTTTAGGGCGCGTCACTGTGGTTCTCTATGACGCTACTACCTTTTCAGATTAAACTTGAATACTACATTTTAGGTTGCTGTAAATGCAGTAGTGCTGTAGACACACTGATGTATTATAATTTGATATCAACATGTCCTATTTGCCAGGAAAGATTTGTATAAATATTTAAACTTCATAATATCTTTCTGTATTTTACAGCTTGTGACGTCAATACTCACATCTGCAATCTGTGGCTACATTTAGCTTGTGGCTGTTTTAAACTTAAAGTCATAAGTCTGCTTTATCTTTCCCTCTCTCGTTCCTCTCTTTATTCAGTCCTTTTATCGTCCTCTCTCTCATCTTTCCCTTCTCCCCGGTCTCTTTTATTTCCTTCTGTCTCCTCTCTGCCTCTGTCTCTTTAATCTCTTTTTTAATCTCTTCGGCCGTATCGCAGTCCAGGCATGTTCTTTAACTGCCCTAGGCTTTTTATCATCCTGCACACACACACACACACACACACACACACACACACACACACACACACACACACACACACACACACACACACACACACACACACACACACACACACACACACAAACACATACACACACACACACACACACACACACACACACACACACACATACACACACACACACACACACACACACACACACACACACACACACACACACACACACACACACATTTACGCTATCTCCTTTTCCAAATGGACTACTAAGTAGAACAAAGTACCTCCGTTCATTTGATAGAGTCTTGGCCTATTTTTGCTCTATTCCAGCCACTTAAGAATACCCAAATAACAGCTCAACTCTCAGTGAGGCAGAATACCAGTTTCACACAATGTAACTCTTTAGTAAATAACAACATGTTTTAACCATATACGACGTTTGACCAATAGTCAGTAAATAACTGGTTTATGCCCAAACTACTTTTGTGCCACGAGTTTCCATAATACTCAAGCCATAAAGAGCTTAACAGTGAGTTTCTTTAAGAGAAAATCCCTTTGTAATCTAAATAAAGGATTTTTATTATTGGCCATGACACTTTTTTTCATTCAAGGTCCACCTTCCTCTAGATAGGAAGACCAAACCAACATTCAAACTTCCTTCTATTATGAAAATGTTTTATATGTGACTTTCCTCTCTGTTGTCCTGTTGAGCGTAAACGCTGCCTTTGCTTCCCTCAGGTTGTCCGGCTGAAGAGGACCGTCAGGAATGCAAAAATCCCTTCAACATCTTTCAGGGCTGCATGCGTCTCCTCAGTGTGGAGAAGCAGCCCGTGGACCTGATGAAGGTGCAGCAAAGGCTGCTGGGAAACTACAGCAACCTGCAGATCGACATGTGTGGCATCATCGACAGGTCAGAACCACCAAACCCATTCTCATTGGTCTACCATTTTACAATCATTTGACCCTGCCTGCTATGGCGCTTGTTACTACTGTATATTAACTTTTATATATTATATATATATGTTCCGTATTATTAGATACCTTAACTATTCCAACAATGTAGGAAATGGAAACAGACAGATTAATAATTAACTGTTTTTACAACCTCAACTTTTTTTTTTACTTTGTCATTTGCTAATAATTGTTATTGCCATTTGTTGTGTTGAAGGGACCTGCTTCTCCCTTACGGTGTGGAGTGCATTTACTATGCAAATACTGTATGTCACTGTATCTGCAGAAGCTAAGAATTTACCAGGAGTGGGGTTTGAACCCACGAGGGCTATTGCCCATTGGATCTTAAGTCCAACGCCTTAACCACTCGGCCATCCTGGTCAGGATGAATATGAATTAGAGCATCAAATTCATCGATGATCAAAGCTCATGAGAAATTATATTAAGTCGTGCTTAACTATTCAAACTGTACAAGAAACGATGTAGGAAATGGAAACAGACAGATTAATAATTAACTGTTTTTTACAAACTCAAAACATTTTACTTTGTCATTTGCTAATAATTGCTTTTGCCGTTTGGTGTGTTCATGGGACCAGAGGCCTGACCCTGGATATGTTTGAGTTACCCGGCTTACCTAATCCAAAAGAAACGTGCTCTCGCTAAGTGGTCCTACGACGCTGGTTATCAACTCGTTATCTTAAGCCAAGTTTTCTCTGTCCGGCTGAGTGCGGGTTCACATAAAAGGGGCGGGGCTAGCAACGTTTGACCAATCACAAACATGGAGAAGCGTACTGACAGCGCAGCGTCATACTTCCTTAATGAAAAGTGAACTATAATATAAGACAAATATGAAGACGTGAAACTTTAAACATCCATGACTTAAACACTTTATCCAGGATGAAAGCCACATAGCTGCACCTGCAAGGTGAATACAGCTGGTAGAAGAAAAAGTGTTTGAATGCACACATTAACAGGTTTATGATATCACTGACACGAGTGGATCTGACTTTAATTACATTTGACTCGATTGTTTCGTCAACTTAATGTGTTGCTTAAAATAATACTTCTGCATACAGTATGTGACACTGAGTGCACGGCCAGATACGGCTCAGCTGACTCAGATAAGGAAATATATGATACATTATGATGTGATATGAATGATAATGGGACACATCGACGTCTGCACTCACAGAGCCGCGGACTGTACTTAATGTTACTCTGATCCGGTTACTTATGTTGTGGCAGATATTTAAGTACGTTTCTTAACGCTAATGATATAATAGTCAGATTGCTCTGAAGATGGGAGGTGATATTCTATTAATGTTCACGTTCACACAGTCGGTGATTTGAACTGCAACAGCAGTTTAAACTGTATTTCCTTTATCCTGTAATATGACCTGATCGCTTTAAACTCTGCACACTGTTGTTATCAGCTGTTCCACCATGGTTTCTACCTCAACCTGTAATAGATTTATCCTTATTGAAACGGTTACATTCAATGAAAAATGAAATCAATGTGCAGGCTTACGTGAACACTGTTCTACATGAACAATATGGGCAGTTTATACATTAAATAAATCAACAGTAGGTGGCGATATATGCTCCAAGTGGAAGCGATTCGCCATTAAAGCAAAGAAGAAGAAGAACTCCGCACAGTTGATCTCTTATCCTGGAACCTATCCTGCTCCGGCTAGCCGTTCAGAATAAGTTATCTAGGCCGCTAAAAAGTGAACCAGCTTCGTAGGACAGTAAATCCCAGAAGTTAGCTTGCTAAACAAAAATCTTGATTCATAGTATAGACCCCAGGCCTCTGCTTCTCCCTTACATTTAATAGGGCATTTATTATGCAAATATGGCACTATATCTGCAGAAGTTAACATTTACAGTACCAGGAGTGGGGTTTGAACCCACGAGGGCTTTTGCCCATTGGATGTCAAGTCTAACGCCTTACCACTCGGCCATCCTAGGGAGTATGAACAGGAAATAGAGCATCAACTTGATCTATGGTCAAAGGTTGTGAGGTTGAGAAAATATATAAATTACATAGATCCTTCATGATAGGTTTTTTTTATCATGTTCTGTTGCTTTTACCTCTTAGAATATTTAACAAATTGTATGGTGTCCTTGGGTGTCATGAAAGGCGCCTTAAATATTATGGATTTAAATTATTAGATACCTTAACTATTCAAACTGTGCAAGACACTTGAGGAAATTTTGAAACAGACCGATTTAATAGTTGACTGTTCCTTATCTACACACTTTATTTTTTACTTCATCATTTGATATTTGTTTAAGGGACCTTCTTGTGTATCTGCAGACGCTAACAATTTACCAGGAGTGGGGTTTGAACCCACGAAGGCTATTGCCCATTGGATCTTAAGTCCAACGCCTTAACCACTCGGCCACCCTGGTTCTGTTTGTGGGTCAGAATACTCCATATTGACCAAATAATTATAGCACAAATGCCTAAGAGTAGCGTGAATCCAAAAAT
Source organism: Notothenia rossii (assembly GCF_949606895.1). Lineage (NCBI taxonomy): Eukaryota > Metazoa > Chordata > Actinopteri > Perciformes > Nototheniidae > Notothenia > Notothenia rossii. Next base: position 74,454,698 of record NC_136907.1, on the reverse strand, counting down.
GAAGAATTTAATTCCCAGCTCCATGAATCTATTACTCTTGGTTAGTTGACTTATTTAAAATTGTGCATGATAACATGTCATACTGTTTCCTGGAAGCCTTGGAACAACCGATGTGGCAGATAATGATTGAGCTCCTATCAGATCTCAGGTCAGATGGCTTAAATAACCAGATATCCTGCTTACTTTTTGTGTCATTTGTAAAGCGTTTTGCCAGTGTGCAACTTCGTACAGAGAGACTCACAGTTTGTGCTTTGATCCAACTCTATACGAGACTGTTGCGGAAGTTAAATGTATTTTTTTTGTTCTTTGAGTATCTGGGAGAATTATTGAATTGTGAGGTGATGTGGTGTGAAGTGTTCGATCCAGGAAAATAAGAAACACATACAAAAAATCAAAGTCATGCACTCACACTCGCAGTATTTCCATTAAGGAATGTAGAATTATTGTTCAGCGGAGACCTGGGGTGTGAAATAATCCCACTGTTTGTTTGATTCCCTGCGATGTATGACAAATCAAGATTTCTCGACAAAAAAGCAACGTTTTCTAAACCTGTTTGTCACCCTTATGATAAGTGTTATTCTCACCTGTGTATCAGCTTTTCATCCTTTTTAAATTAGCACCAGGATGACGTGGTGTTATATCCCACTGTCAAAGCAGCAATCTTCTCATGTATCACCTTCCATTTTCTGTTAACTTTTCATTCTGGTTTTTATTTTTTCTCCATCTGCCTATTACTAATACTACCTTTTCATTTGGGCATCAATGAAAGGCTTTAATCTTCCTCTTTTGACGGGTTAAAGCACAGTCCTTGAGAAACCTTGAAGGGACTTTGCCCATCTCTTCCATTTACTGGGCTTTCTAGTGGCAGCATAAATAAATCACAATGCTCCATTCCCTCGCACATCTACAAAGAAATACACCCAGAGAGAGAGAGTAAGAGATACTGTACGCCAAACAGAAATAGTTCAAGCATAAAAATTCATCTGAACATTCATGTGCCTTTGTAATAATGATAATAACTTTAGTTGGATACAAAGACATATTAACGCACAAAATAAGAAAACAGAAAGGTCTACAGTCGTGCTATAGTCAGCGTTGCTTTGAATTTAATGCTCAAATCTGAAAATATTTTTAACAAACGACATCAAAAATGTTTACGCTCCGTGGAAAGTCATAAGATCAGCAAAGTTATCACAAATCATCCTGAATGTCTGAACCGAAATGTACTTTAAATCCATCTAACAGGATTAGACTCTCTACTTAAATTAAGAAATATCAACCATACGGTGTTGATAGTTAAAAGGCGGGTGATCGGCAAAGTCAGTAGGGTTCATCCTCTGGGGACCATAGCCGCTTTCACACCAAGTACTTTGCTGTACTTAGTGCCTGGCACTTAGTACCCCCATGGCACTAAGTACAGATCGAATTCACACCGGAATAAGTTCCCTGAGGGAGGATTAGGCAAATGAAGCCACTGTCGTCACTTCTTCTTCTTCTTCTGCTTTTGGTTCACTGGCAGGCCACAAACCACTTCACGGCGTATACTGCCACCCGAAGTCCCCGGCCGGAAGTCCCCGCAGCTTCTACTGAAGCCTTCCGAGTAAATCGCCAGAACACCGACACCTCCTCATCTCCACCGCTCCCATGTTTTATTTTGTGTTGCCATAAGTTATTCTCTCTCCGTTGGTGTGCGGGGCTAATGCTAATGCTAATAGTGCTAATGCCAGCAAATAAAATGGCGGCTTCAGAAAACTTTTCTGAAGAGTTTTACGGGGCGTGGTTTGCAATTCGCCCAGCCAATAGAAATTGGTACTTTTTTCTCCCCAGGATTGTCCCACCTCTCTAGCAGGCACTAAAAATGGGGGTAAAAGTTCACGGCACTAAGTTCTCTTTTTGCTGTGAACGCAAAATAAGAGGTACTAACAGAACTAAATGGGAAAAGTACTCCGGTGTGAACGCGCCTCATGACATTCATTAAATAGTTTCAATGCAATTCATCCCACAGTCGTTGAGATATTTCAGTTTGAACTAAAGTGATGGTCCCATCCACTGACAGACCACAATCGCTACAAAGCAAAAGCCAAACACAACATTTTAAACGATTATAGGAAAATATATCAATGTTCTCCTCAACATGCGACAGAGAAATGCTGAAAGACGTGCAAATAAAGACACGAGCTACAGTTTATCTTTATTATATGTCATTATTTCCATTTTCATCTCTGTGAGAGTCATTTATAGTTATCTCGCATCGACAGGGTAACTCATGTGGAGCCGAACCAATTGCCTGCTGTCTCGGTGTCGCACTAAATAGCACAAATCTAAACCAGCAGATGCATGGCAAAGAACTGGATTCTGCTGGATAATAATCTTGTAACTGTAGAAACAGGAGGATATTGAATCAAATCAACATATATGCATAAATATAGCTACCCACTCCAGACACATCCTCAGCAGAGAATGGGAATCTGCTCCAGTGGATTTGATTAATTATCCTCCTTTTTCTAAATGAACTAGATAATTATCCAGCAGAATTTGGTTCTTGCACAGTTAGGTTCACTGAAACAGAAACCATGGCTCCCACTGCACACCCCCTCATTGCGGCTGTTGTTCATAGAGTTACAGACGCAGCTTCCATACGCTTCTCTCCCCTCAGAGCAATGACTGCTACAACATAGAAGCAGTCATGCATTTAATAGACTTGACCCATCAGTTTTGTAGCAATTCACTTCAGCTCAAACCGTGTCACATTGCATCAACATGATCAAAAAGTCCTTTCCCTGTAGAGGCAATAACCTGGAAAATAAGAGCAACAACAACAACAACAACAACAACAACAACAACAACAACCATGTAAGACATTCAAATCTCTCCAGTTGGGCGTGTTTCCATTAAAAACGAATGTAGTGGTTTGTGCTGTATCTTTGATATAGCTAATCCTGCAGATGTGTAATGACTGTGGAAGTCATATTCACTATAACGAATGGTTGTGAATAGGGATGTCCCGATCATCTTTTTTTGCTCCTGATCCGATTCCGATCATTTGATTTTGACAATTTGCCGATACCGATTTTTCCCGATCCGATCTTTATGCAATGAATTAAGAGAAAAAAAAGAAAAAAAAGCATTCAAGTTGTCCCTTAAGGTTATTTTTTTATTTAAATTGGATATTCTATCCAACATGGATATAGCTTCTTTCTTTCACAGCAGCATTGGATCAGTTCAGTTGTGCAGCATTGGATCAAAACAAAATAAAGCTTTCAGTACTCGTTAGCTTACTGCTACAATTAGACACTGCGCCCTGCCCACTCTGTTGCCAGATTTGAGAGAAATAAGCAACCAGGTCTATGAAAACAAGCCCCAAAGAAGCAACACATACATGATGTTGTGTAATTTGAAACCAAAACTAAGGCCTCAGGATGACTTTAAGACTTGAACATGGTCATTTTTGTTTTGTAACATTGAATACAACATTTAAAAAAAAGTATTTAAAATTCTTTTTTTTTAAATCCCGATCCCCGATTTTTTTCTCTCCCGATTCCGATCTTTTGAAAATCACGTGATCGGCTCCGATCCCCGATCACGTGATCGGATCGGGACATCTCTAGTTGTGAAAGTAGTGAGAAGATGTTATACAGCTACCAAAGGTGTTAGTGGGAGAAGTGGTTAGAGGTGCAAAGTGTGGGACTAAAAGTATTTAAATATCAGTCAGTCAAACTTGTCCAGTTGACTTAGTTGACTTTGAGGTCTTAGTGTTTACATGGATGCAATTTTTTAGATTAAATCAATATTTTAGATAACTTTCACCAGAATAACCAGGCCAATAAGGAGCATGCTTTTGTTACATTGCTTTTTGCTACCTGCCTTTTCCATGCAGTAGTGATATGTTTTATATGTTTCTGTATTTGCAGAATCTAACAAATTACCAGGAGTGGGGTTCGAACCCACGAGGGCTATTGCCCATTGGATCTTAAGTCCAACGCCTTAACCACTCGGCCATCCTGGTTGTGATTATGTGAAATACTCTCAACATAACAAAAAAACCTGGAAGAGGACAAGGACTTACTGTAACCAATACTTATTTTTTTAGTTACTCATTGACACTTGCAATAACTAACTTACAAAATGTGACTAAAGGAGGGATTTGTAAGGCCTAAACATACCTCATGTAATCACACATGGAGTGAAACATGTTTGGAGTATTTCTTAATGTATAAGATGGTGTTTCACAGACTCTGTTAAGTATATTGTACTATTATTACACTTATCAGTAGAGTTGAGTAAAGATCATTGGTCACTTCTGCCAGACTGAGTTTGATAGCTGTACACACAAAACCCCGCCTTAAACATTTAATTCATCAAATAAAAGCAGAAAGGTAATGTGTATTTAAAGTGAAAACAAAGCGTTTTATCTTCAAGTCTCCAGCGTACCTAGATTAAAGCAGTGTAAAGATAAATGGAGGTAAAAGTCACACTATGACAGGCTGCTGAGTCATTGGTTTTATACAAATAAAAAGGAGGCTGCTGACTCTGCACAGTCATCTATTGTATCTGTTATATTCCTTCCTGTGTGTGGGCAAACACAAACACAAACTGTCAAATACATTTACAGAAGTAAACACACAACATGAATTTAAGAATACAAAGAGGGATACAAAGTCAGCATAGACATACTGCCGTGTGTGTGTGTGTGTGTGTGTGTGTGTGTGTGTGTGTGTGTGTGTGTGTGTGTGTGTGTGTGTGTGTGTGTGTGTGTGTGTGTGTGTGTGTGTCTGGTGTTTCACTGGGGGAATGTGATGAATAAAATGCTGTGGAGGGGAGGAGAGACAGGTGTGGGAACTCTTAGATATGGCTTTGACTGCAAGGGCTTTGATTGTAGAGGGGGTGTGTGTGTGTGTGTGTGTGTGTGTGTGTGTGTGTGTGTGTGTGTGTGTGTGTGTGTGTGTGTGTGTGTGTGTGTGTGTGTGTGTGTGTGTGTGTGTGTGTGTGTGTGTGTGTGTGTGTGTGTGTGTGTGTGTGTGTGTGTAACAGATGGAAAGCCACCTGTGTGTATAAGAACAGTGTTGCTCATCACCTCCTGTCGCCCTCTGTCTGTCTTTCTCTCAACAGAACAAGTCAAAGTACGTCTCCATGTTTCTCAAAAGAGACACAGCAGATCAAAGCCGAGTCGGTGTTACATCTTCCATTGTTTCCTTTTTTTATGTGCTCAAGTTTTGATGTACCTGTCTCTAATTTTTGATACCCACGCCTTTCAAGATGGAGGTGAATTGCATTTGTTTGCGTCGCTCAAAGGTTGAAAGTTATTACACAGAAACATCGTCTTCATGTTGTTGACAAACGTGCACAGCCTGGACTACTAACTAAATAAAAGTCCCTTTTCCATTAACAAGTCTTTAAATAACATTGCAAGAAAGATCAGACCTGCTAAACGGCCAAATTGACCAATCAGAATCCAGTATTCAGCCATTCTTTAAAAAAAGATAATACATCACATTGTCACAAACAGCCATCGGGATGGGTATCGTTTGAAGTGTATCGATTCCAGTTCTTATCGATTCCCCGTTTCGATTCCAAAATTGTAAAAGAAAGAGGTCAAACGGTTAGATAACAAAAATATCTTTATTCTTTTAAGCTTTAACTGACATTTTTACAAATAAAAAATATACATGCAATACAAATGTATTGCACAATAGTGCTTCATTTTAACTGAGCTATGCCTGTGGCAAGCTATTAACTTGCCACAGGCATTACACTGTGCCTTGTCTTTTTCATCAACGACCCGCTGACGACCGGCCGTTCTGTGATTCTGTGATTCAGAACACACCGCTCGGGAAATACTAACAAGCTGAAGGAACGGCACACCAACCTCCGCACTATGGGAGATCGAGCTTTCTGTGCAGCTGCCCCCCGGCTGTGGAACTCACTCCCAGACCATCTCAGAGCTCCTCAACCTGTGAACACTTTTAAGAGAGCACTAAAAACCTACCATTTTAACAAAGCATTTGGTTAGCTTTTTAAGCCGGTTTTAATAACCCTGCCTCTCCTTTTTAAAACGTGTTTTTAAACTAGTTTTTTAACCTGTTTATATATTTTGACTCTTGCAAATGGTTTTCTTTATCTTTTTTTATTATGTACTGTAGCACTTTGAGGTTTGTTTCAAATGTAAAGTGCAATACAAATAACATTTATTATTATTATTATTATTAACACACAGATGGCAAGTCCGCCTACCCTGTATTCCACCGGGTCACCGCGGCGCAGACGGACCCGCTGGACTACAGGGTCTACCGCGTTTAGGAACCGTGAAGCAGAACCGAAATTGTGTATTTTGTATGGGTACCCGGTACCCGACATTTTCTTATTGGTTGTCATCTGGAACCAAGTTTCGGTTCCCAACCCTAGTTACATGTCAGCACACTTAGATTTTACAAGCTCGTTGATGCAATTATATTTCCATGTTTTGGTACAATATGGTGTGTAAGCAACTGTTTCGTTCTTCCTCTGCTGATGTGCGAAGACGAGAACATCTTGACCTGCTATACATTTTTTTTTTTTTCAAACATCCATAAGTTAGGGTATGAGCTGCATTCACGGGTGTGTGACAGATCAATGTATCCCAGTGGCTGCCACCCTTGGTCCCTCTCCTCCCTCCCACAGAGGACTGCTGTCATGATGTGTATCTATAAATAACACAGAGCCTCGGTGACGTCTCCTGGGAGCCGGCTCCACTTAAAGGGGCTTCTTCAAACAGTGTGGCTTCACTTCAGAAGAGCGGCTCCGATCAATCAGAGGTGGAGCTGAACAGAGGCGAAAGGATATTTTATTTTCAGCAGAAGCCTTTCGTTTTCATATAAAAGGAAAGAAACATCCAACGTGAGAAAGTAGTGAATTGTTCTTTGGATCTCCGGGGGAAGGTGTTTCAAATTAATATTCTGATGAGTCCTTTTCCATTCAACCCAAAAAACCAACAGAGTTTAATGTCAACACCCCCTCCCCCTCCCCCTCACAACTTTATATACAAAAAAGGCAATATAAAAAATGACAGATGTTCTATTTGACGCTCTATTGCTGTCTAACCTTGAAGAGCTTCGGCTAAAAGGTTTTTGCCTGCAGCAGCCACCTTTTAAAAAGAGGCTCATTTAGTTTAATGAAATAGTTTTCTTTAGTGGGAGTTTGAAAGCATGATTTCCCCAAATCATTACTGCTTTTCTGAAGATGAAGCCGGGCAAACATTAGAAAGGTTTGAAATCCGAAAGTCAAAGGAATTGCAGTGGTTTTACGTCCTCACTAATGCTTTCATTATAACCTCAGTAAGGCAACGTTATGTCATCCATGTAGACACTCTTTCGGTTACCTTGAGAGATTCAGCATGGACAGTTCAAAGAATCGCTAAAGCAGAACGATGACCTGGACGCAGCAAAGAAGTGACTAACCCTGTAAACACTAAAGACTTCTGTTTCCCTGTTGGGCGCTGCTCTTTCAGAAAGAAAGTCCAGACTGCGTTTCTGTTGGTAACTTCTTTGCCGCTGCGATCAATCATCTGATCAAGTTCATCCATACCTAAGTCTATAAACACTTCCAACAGTTAGAGGCGGAAGACATTAGCTGTGTCCCAATTAAGAGGCTGGGTCCTCCTGAGGACCCAGTCTCCTGAAGACCCAGCCTCGCAGTCCGCGGAGGACCCAGCTTGGGTCCTCCGCGGACTGCGAAATGAGACGTTCTACGGAGCATGTCCTTGTACGTCACCGGCAGTTACCCCTACATTTTGCCGCCCCCGTCACCTAGCAACCAGCTGCAGTCACAAGTGCCGGTCATAATTTCTGACACTAGGCAAAATATTTTCAAACTGTTTTCAAACTGTTTTCAAAACTGTTTTCAAAACTGTTCAATATGGAGTCAGATCTAGCTGTACTTATTTTGGTGTTATGTTTAAATTATTTTCCCGAGGTCGCAACAGGCTCCCGTGAAGAGGGCTTCATTCTCCCCGCGCATCTGGATAAATTGCGGAGTCTGCCCCTTGCTCCCTATCAAAACTAAATTGTTGCAGTAAGATTTGTATAACAAAAGCAGTTAAATAAATAAATTAGCTTTATAATGAATCCCAACAATATGAAAACCAAACAGGGTTTAGAAATATTTTCACTTCATATTATTTTATGTATGTAATATAAAGAAGACATCTCCAATTGCCCGTATATTTAAATACACAAATTAAATACGTTTACTTTTCTCTCATGTCGTTTACTATTTGGGTGAGTACATTTAAAAACAAATCCAGCTGAAACCGTTGTAGCCGTTGATGGGACGTTACAAGCCATATCTTTTTTTTTTAAAAAGTCATTCGTCACCGTCACCCGTTGCATCCTGGGATATGGTAGACCGCGGAGTGTACATCAGATGTATCATCTAAATCTGGGGAAAGAAGGCTGCATTTGCGGGCCGCATTCGGAGGAGTCTTGTCTTTTTTTAATAAATTGGGACAGCCTTCGTTTGGCGGAAGTGACGTATGCGGTCTCCGAATGCATCCTCAGGAGGATGCGGTCGCTGAATTGGGACACAGCTATTGTCCCTGGTTTCTAAATATATGTGAACCACAGTATTGTTGCTACAGCCTCTCTGCTAACCTTCACACACAGAGAGGCTCCTATTCAAGTTTGAAAAACAACAACAGCTTTGTATTGAGACATCTCAAGGCCTTCCAAGAAATCCAAACATCGCTGATCGTCTTTTAAGTAACTTGTTGTTGTTGCAGCACAATGCATTTCTTGCTCTCCTCACAAACCACGACCGAGAAAGCCTCTTTTGAGAAATGTAGGCGGAGGTCTAACATATTGCAGTTTTGGGTGCCACTGGTTTTTTGTGAATTCATATTTATTTTCCCTTTATATGTGTTTGAAACATGGGGTTTTTCAATCCTTATGAGTAAGGTGTTTCCACAATTTGATGCTTATAAGAGTAGTGTTGTCAAGAGAGAGTGAATGTGGATGCGTTCAAAGCAGACAGCTGAAAATTCAAAATGAATCTAAAATATAAATAATGATTTACTCCTTTTTTAATTGAAAGGCAACATTTGTGTTTGGTTTTTTTCCGCAGAGAATCCATGAGAATTGTCACTGAAATGTCGAATAAAGCAAATGAACCCGCCCTGTCTAAAGGGACTCAACCAGTGCCTCTTCTCTGCGTCCCTCTCTCTCAGGTGTTCTCCCAGTCGGTGTGAACATGGCGGCCGCTGCAGTCAGTCCTGGACCGTCTTCCACTGTAACTGCTCCGACAGCGGCTACAGCGGAGCCACCTGCCACAGCCGTGAGTCAAACAGCAGCACGACACCAACACATCACATTTAGAAAGACACAGAACGACTGATGGACAGGGAGATGATGAGAGGGGGAGATGAGAGAGACAGATGATGAGAAGGTGATGAGCAAATGAAATAAGTAATAGGAATGAGGCAGTGTGTCGTACAGAATAATTCAGATTTGTTTGCACATTGAAAGTCAGAGGCAGAGAAATATATGAAATTGGAAGAACATAACAATTTCATATCGAATTGAATATAACGGCACATCAAAAAAAGATAATTCAATGTATTCGTATAGCAGGTGACTCAAACACAATGCAATATAAACATTAAAAAAGAAAAAACATTCAACTCAAGCAGGGACCAAACAAAGAGAATAGTATGAACAAATCTGCCCCTTCCTTCAGACTTCCTTACAGAGCCCCTCCTCCAACACACACGAACGCACACATGACCGAGACGGAAGGCTGACAGGCAGGTAGGCCATCCAGTTACTTTAGCCAGGCCGGCTCAGATGATTGGTCGGGCTTTTTACAGTATTACGGCTTCCACAGATGATATTTTTGTTATGTATTTATTGTCAAAACATTTAATTTATTCATTGCTATCGGGACGTTAAGAGCATTCCATGGAATATAACAAAAAGTGTTTCTGAAGTGAATTACCTACCCCACCTTTAATAAGGACAGATACGATAAAGCATATTAATGTTAACGGTTTGCATTACAGCGCGTTTAAAAGTCAGTGTGTTTCCTTGATTTGCATTGCAGCATATGCACGTTTTGGATAAATCTTTATTTGTAGTAATCGGCAACATTTCTGTTAGCAGTAAAAACAATCAAAGTGGATTTCTGAGATTTGAGAAGAAGGCACTTAAATGAAGTTTGACAGTGCAAGAAACACAAGAAGACAAACTGCCATATTAGCATTTGATATTTCAAAGTGAAAACTAAGCAAACTCTAAGATGAATACCCAAACTATCAATTGGTAAACATCCATCACACTTTACAGACCAACTTCCTGTTTCGATATGCAGGGTTGTGTTTTCCAGCGCAATAAGGGACGCTTGACACAATTTCACTCACTTTACATTTTACCTTCAAATGAATTAGTTTTGCCTCAATGTGTCATTTTATTTATGACCTTTCCGAACTTCTAAACATGTCGCGAGGTTGGCTTGTTTCCAGATCTCAGCAATTACTTTGGTGAGTGCCATAATAACATAACAAATAAATAATGTCCTAAAAACCACATAAATACTTTCATAAACTATAATCCGCCTTTAAAGAGACCGCCCCCCCTTGAGGTATATTTAAATCTGGTGGGGGAGGATACAGTTTAATAAAAGCTGTTTGTATGTGAGAGATATGATGAAGGTAATGAGACTGTGACTAAACCGCCGCATGGGGAATGAATAAATACACCTGCAGCAGTGAGGTGAGCTGATAGGCGAGATTCATCTGTTCTGAGCGCATTCCCTCGAGTCAAATCCTCGAAACCAAAAGAAGAAACTTACCCACAATCCACCTCTGGTCTCATTTTTTATTGCTGGTGTTTCACTGGGGGAATGTGATGAATAAAATGCTGTGGAGGGGACGAGAGACAGGTGTGGGAACTCTTAGATATGGCTTTGACTGCAAGGGCTTTGATTGTAGAGGGGGTGTGTGTGTGTGTGTGTGTGTGTGTGTGTGTGTGTGTGTGTGTGTGTGTGTGTGTGTGTGTGTGTGTGTGTGTGTGTGTGTGTGTGTGTGTGTGTGTGTGTGTGTGTGTGTGTGTGTGTGTGTGTGTGTGTGTGTGTGTGTGAAGACTCTTGGAGACAGAGAGGAAGAGGCAGGGCTGATGAAGGTGTTTGTACTCCCATCACTCATTACTGGATTCATCTTCACTTTATGACTCAGAATTAAAACGTAACTTGAGTTTCTGAGTTTCCTCTCTCTGATTTTGAGTTGGTGATTTACCCATAATCCTTCACAGCGTTCCATTCTTCATCCCCTCACAAACGATGTGTTGATGTTGATGTGATTAGTGTTGACGTGACCTCATTATTTTTCCCCCAGCTGTGTTCGAACAGTCCTGCGAGGCGTACAAACACAACGGCAACACGTCGGGACATTTTTATATCGACGTGGACGGCAGCGGACCAATCAAACCCCAACTGGTGTACTGCAACATGACAGGTGACACACACACACACACACACACACACACACACACACACACACACACACACCCTCCTCACATCATTACTCAAAGTTTCATGATTCAAATTTACATAATTGTAAATGATGATGCTCCTCTCATCACGCTCTGATCCACTTTATCTTCCATCTCCTGATTTCCCTCTCTTTTTCTTCTGTGTCATGTCATCCGTTTAATCATAAAAATATGAATAATGACGTCTCGCTGCTTCATATAATTTATGTACGTGTATAAATCGTGATGATCCAATGTTTTCTTCCTATTCTCAGTTTTTCATCTTAGGTTTATGATGCTTCGGGTTTTTTAATCAACAAGGTGTGTTTGCAGAGTACGTCCTTTTTTACGGACCTGTTATTAATTACACTGAGGAATTAAATATCGAGCAGACAGTGTCATTAATATGACAGCATAACAAACCATAAAAGAGATACTGTATGATTCAATTGAAGCTGCTGAAAGATACATGAAGATTACTAAAGGTATAAGTGTTTTAACTTTTACATTCAATTGTAAATTATTCATCAGAATTGTTGAACTGGAATTAAATCTTTTTTCTCTCAGATCGCCAACTCATTTAGAAAAATACTTTAGGCCTTTTCACTTTTTTTACCACGAGTATGACGATAAGATTGACTCCAATTTCATGCCTACTCTCTACATTTGGATGTGATTAGCTTAGCTTAGCATAAAGACGGGATATCTCAACCCAGTCTCACGGTATTTCGTGTTAGAGTCACAAAATTAATGTAATCTATTGATTCGTGTTCACCAACACGATTTCCCCCTTTTTTTCGTGTCACACAGAACGATTTTAAAAGCAATGTATTTCTATTGGTAGTTTGTTTCGTGCCTGCAACATGTATCTTTGTCCGGTCGGTTCTTGGAATACCAGAAGCTGTGTGGATCATAAAAACATTTTCTTACTCAATATCTTACCCTAAGCCTTTTATTTTAAATTGTATAATGTCGGAGTTTCTTTGCCGTCCACGAGGAAAATAAATGGAGTTCAGAGCCTCAGAATACTGAAATCTGTATTTATTTGTATCTGTTTTTCCTTCTAATTTGTTATTATTTACGTTGCTTTTAAATCGTTCTGTGTGACACGAAAAAAATTGTGAAATCGTGTTGGTGAACATGAATCAATAGATTCATTTCGAAACTATAACACGAAATGCAGTGAGACTGTGTTGGATATCTCTGGAACAGCTAGCCTGGCTCTCTCTAATGTTTAAAAATACAGCTATAAGAACATCTCAAGCTCACTCATGAACTTGTTGAATCTCATTTGTTTAATCCGTTCAGAAACTAAAATGTAAAAGGATCAAAGTGTGTTTATTGGTGAGCTTTAAGTGTGCTGTCGCTGTAAACCTATGGGTAGCTCTTTGTGCTAAACTAGCATTGCTTCCTATTTAATGTACAGATAGAGTAGTATTGATCTTCTTATCAAACTCGTGAGTACAGGAGCAGAATATAGTTAAATAAGATATCAATAGGTGAGGTCAATTGCTGTTGTTGCATAGGCAAGTGTATGATGCAACAGATATGACACACAAGAAGTATCTACAATACAAAATGAATAAATAGCAGTAAAAAATCTGTCATTTGGAAATAACAATCTGTTTGTTTTTATCTATTAATCTACCCCCACAGAGGAGAACACATGGATGCTGATCCAGCACAACAACAGCGAGCTGACCAGAGTGCGGCCGTCTCCAGAGGTGAACCAGCACTCAGTTCACTTTGACTACTCCACTGAAGAGGAGCAGCTATTGGCTGCCATCAGCCAATCAGAGTACTGTGAACAGGATCTGTCCTACCACTGCAGGAAGTCCCGCCTCCTCAACACTCCAGGTAAGGGGCTGTTCAGGACAAGCTTTCTAGATTTACCCTCATGAGTTTTCTTGATAAGGTAGTCATTTCAAAAGTATAGTTTGACATGTTGGACAAAAGGCTAATTTATTTTGTGATAGAGAGTTATATGAGAAGATTATTATCACTCTCATGTCTGTGACAAGCTACTGCTGGCATGTTAGCTTAGCATAAAGACTGGAAACAGGTGGAAACAGCCAGCCTGGCTGTGTTGAAGGCTAGAATCTGCTTACCAACAGCACTAAAGCTAACTAAATAACACCTAATATCTTGTTTGGTTAATCCACACAAAGGACTAAGAGTACAAATTAAAATGTTCAGTTTTCCAGCGGTCATGAGGCAGATTATTTCTTGTATTGGAGATGTTACTACATGGAGTTTCTTCTGTTAGCATAGCTCAAAGCAAAAAATAATCCGGTACCAACCTGCACATTAATTTTTGTACACTTTATAACAACATGTAATGATGTACATGTGATATTTAGTGAGCTGTATACAGGTAGGTGCTGTTAGCCAGAGCCATGCTAGCTGTTTACCCCTGTTTGCAGTCCATATGATAAGCTAATCGGCTGCTAACAGTAGCTTAATATCGATGAGACGGATGGATGCTATTTTTTTTTATGTTAATTCACATTTTGGTATTGACTCTGGAAAACTACAGACGATTTTATTTCTTACAACTTTATATTCAACATGTGCCCTACCGGATCCAACTTTTCATTTTATTCCATTCTGTGTTTGTGATTATACTCAAATAATTCTGCAGTAGATCTCACTTTTGAAATATTTGTATCTTAATCTTAATCCTTTTAATCTTTTAATCTTATCTCGGGGAGAGCCTTCTTGAATTTTGTTTGCTCCCTATTTTCTTCAATACTCCTCAAGTGCACATTTAAATCAGAAAAGACTGTAAACAAGCACTTGTTCCTAATGTTCTTGTTGGGTTGAATACAAGTTAATGAAAGCTTGGTTAATCAGGCTTTGTTCAGCTCTCATCGACCACAAACAAACACATCATTACGCTCTTTGATGAGGTTTCAGGGATTTTCTTCTAATTCAGATACATTGACTATTCAGGATTTGTTTAATTCCTCGTCCTGATAGTGAGTATTGAGTTAGTTCTGTGTGTTCCTGTGCTCGTATTGACTCAGAGCCAGTGAGTATTGGAAAAAGAGGCAGGATCACTTTGATTAGCAAGTTTAATAGATTGTTTTCCTGGTAGCAGAACATGCAACAGCGAGCACTTTCATGTATATACAAGAAAGAAATCCTTATTCTGTGTAAAGACTCACAGCTCAACACGCCACGGTCATCTACACTTTATTACATGCAGTTTGTAGCCGTGCTGTTTGTTGGTAGGTCCACTTTGGTCCAGACTGATATATTCAAGCAGTTTTTCGATGGTCAATAGCCGCTTTCACAACAAGGACTTTGCCGCACTTAGTGCCCAGCACTTAGTGCCCCCATGGAAGTAAGTACAGATCGCGTTCACACCGGAATAAATCCCTGAGAGAGGATTAGGCAAATGCAGCTGGGCGCTGCGTTGGGCATTCGGCGTTCAGCGTTCGGCGCTGGGCAAATGAAGCCGCTGACGTCACTTCTTCTTCTTCTGCTTTGGGTTTACTGGCAGGCCGCAAACCACTTCACGGCGTATACTGCCACCCGGAGTCCCCGGCCGGAAGTCCCCGGAGTTGGGGACTGGCTTCAGTAGAAGCTGCTGGGACTTCTTGAGACTGAACAGGGAGGGAAAGTTCTCATGAACTAAGTTCTCTTTTTGGTGTGACTGCAAAATCCCAGGAACTATCGGAACTAAACGGGAAAAGTACCTTTTAGATCCTCTTACTCTTCCTTTAGCGCCACCATGTGCTTGATTTTAAATTAAATTGCTCTACGTCTATCAGATGGATTGCCATGAAATAAGGATTTATTTGTCTGGAATTATTATTATTAGTATTATATATCTTTATTGAACAAGGACCATCCATAAACACATTAATGTCAAAAAGAGAAGAGATGCTATATGCCAGATTATAGCTAACAGCTCCTTTCCATGTGAAATCGTAATGGGAAGGATTTGGAAAACATCGTAATTTACATTTGACCAATAATTGTATGATTAATACCTGAAAAACAAATGATATTTAACCTCGGCTTTAGTTTGTATTTAGTGCTCATTTTTTCATTTCAGTCGGCTTACATTCTTATGTTAAAGATGGTTAACATGGTGTAGAAAGTATACCTGCCAAATATCGGCATTTTACTTATTTCATTGCGAGCAAATTAGCCTGCTGACATTAGCATTTAGCTTAAAGCAATGCTATGTTGTAGCTTCTTTCTTGTAGGTTGTAGGTGTTGCTGTTATTTGTATTTGAGCAGAAATTGTGTGTACAAAAAATCAGTAAAATAATTTATTATTAGTCAGAAGAAAATCCCCCATAACTGGTTCAACCAAATAATGATTTACAGAAATGTGTTTGACCTAAAGTTATCCATGCAATATTTATAAAAAAAACACATCCTCAAACTTCTCTCTCTCCCGTGGAACTACTAAGACTACACACACAAAAGAAAATGTGTGGCTAAGCAACTTTTTTGGGAGGGTGGGTAATAAAATGATGGATGAAAGTACTGGATGTGGTAGAAAAGGAAGAATGGGAGGAGAGACAGTTTCCATTATAAACCCCCTGCTGCTCTTTGGTAAAAAAAAAAAAAAAGTGCTGACTCAACAGAAAACTTTACAATCACCTTCTCTCACTCCTGTGCACCGACGCTCTCTCACAAAAATATACTTGTCACTGTATATAGCATCATCACCCTCCATCAAAAACAATGTATGCAGTGTCGGGGTACGAGCTGGCAAACGTCCCCTTCCTCAAACTCTGGATTCATCTCTGGAGGATGAGAGATGGGAACTCTTTCCAAGCAGCAAGGAGTTTTTTTTGTCACAACATTGTTCATCTGAGCTCACAATAAGGCTTACAGTATTTCCATAGAGAGTGTATCTGTGTTGCTTTTGTGTCCTGCAAGCATCTTTTGTGTGATTACAACCGAGGGCAGGAGGCTGCCGTTTTATTAGCAATGCTCTGGTTTGGACCAGTAAAAAATAAATGAGCAGCATCCCCCAGATACATTTCTGTTGCTTTAGTTTCACTTTTTATTAACTCGTTTATTCTTTAAGAATCAAGCTAGCTAGTGTGCACCAATTGCATTGCATTTGTTACCAGAATGAACGGTCATATTTGACTGACTTCAAAGATACCAACAGCTGATGAAGCCTTTCTCCGGGTTTTATTTTTGCTGTAATCAATTATTGTAAACACTTTCAGAGAGACCATGTAAACTAAATAGCTACATTCGTTCCCTCATTTGTTTCCCCGTGATTTCCATTTAAAGTGGAAATATAATGCTGGTGTATTGAGTCAGGTGCATATTAGTATGTAGTGTCTCTACTTTAAAGAGTCCTCTCCTGCTGATGTTCAGGTCCATATCAGTATGTAGTGTCTCTACTTTAAAGAGTCCTCTCCTGCTGATGTTCAGGTCCATATCAGTATGTAGTGTCTCTACTTTAAAGAGTCCTCTCCTGCTGATGTTCAGGTGTATATCAGTATGTAGTGTCTCTACTTTAAAGAGCCCTCTCCTGCTGATTTTCAGGTCCATATCAGTATGTAGTGTCTCTACTTTAAAGAGTCCTCTCCTGCTGATGTTCAGGTCCATATCAGTATGTAGTGTCTCTACTTTAAAGAGTCCTCTCCTGCTGATGTTCAGGTGTATATCAGTATGTAGTGTCTCTACTTTAAAGAGTCCTCTCCTGCTGATGTTCAGGTCCATATCAGTATGTAGTGTCTCTACTTTAAAGAGTCCTCTCCTGCTGATGTTCAGGTGTATATCAGCATGTAGTGTCTCTACTTTAAAGAGTCCTCTCCTGCTGATGTTCAGGTGTATATCAGTATGTCGTGTCTCTACTTTAAAGAGTCCTCTCCTGCTGATGTTCAGGTGTATATCAGTATGTAGTGTCTCTACTTTAAAGAGTCCTCTCCTGCTGATGTTCAGGTGTATATCAGTATGTAGTGTCTCTACTTTAAAGAGTCCTCTCCCGCTGATGTTCAGGTGTATATCAGTATGTTGCGTCTCTACTTTAAAGAGTCCTCTCCTGCTGATGTTCAGGTGTATATCAGCATGTAGTGTCTCTACTTTAAAGAGTCCTCTCCTGCTGATGTTCAGGTGTATATCAGTATGTAGTGTCTCTACTTTAAAGAGTCCTCTCCTGCTGATTTTCAGGTGTATATCAGTATGTAGTGTCTCTACTTTAAAGAGTCCTCTCCTGCTGATGTTCAGGTGTATATCAGTATGTAGTGTCTCTACTTTAAAGAGTCCTCTCCTGCTGATGTTCAGGTGTATATCAGTATGTAGTGTCTCTACTTTAAAGAGTCCTCTCCTGCTGATGTTCAGGTGTATATCAGTATGTAGTGTCTCTACTTTAAAGAGTCCTCTCCTGCTGATGTTCAGGTGTATATCAGTATGTAGTGTCTCTACTGGGACATGTCTCCATGCTTTAATGTTCAAAAAGCTCTTTATTGTTCTCATACTGCCTGTGCTGCAGCACCTCTTTTCACCCTCTGTCTGAAACCAGAGCCCAGTCTGCTCTGATTGGTTAGCTGGCCGGCTCTGTTGTGATTGGTCAACCGCTTAGAGATGTCCCACCCCTTAGCCCATCACGTACAATGTGTTGGAGCGCTAGCCGATAGAACCGCGAGTGTTATGTCATCAAAGGAACAAACTACAGGAAAGGGAGAACCCCAAAAAGCAAACTAAGGCCTCTTCAACACATGCTTACGTTGTGGGACATAGAAAGGTTAAGTGTGTGTTTACTGTGTGTGTTTCAGAGGGCTCTCCGTTCAGCTGGTGGCTCGGGGGTCCCGCTCCCGGTCGTGTCCAGTCTTATTGGGGGGGGGCTCAGCCGGGCAGCCAACAGTGTGTGTGCGGGCTGCAGGGAGACTGTGTGGACCCTCAGCACTACTGCAACTGTGACGCTGACCGCACCGAGTGGTACTGAGACACAGCAATGCTTACAGACGTGGTTATTAATACTGAAATGTTCCTTCTCCCCCTCTCTATAATAACTCACCTTGGTTTTGTTTCTTTCTCCTCTCTTGTATCTCTCCTTATTGTTTTGCACTCCTCTTCCTAATCTCTCTCCCTCCTCCTTATTGCTATTTTCTTTCCTACTCCTCCCCTTCTATTTCTCCTTTCTTCCTCCTCATTCCTTCTAATTCTTTCTTTAATTCTCCAAATCCTAATTATTATTCTTCCTCCTCCTCCTCTTCCTCCTCTTCTTCCTGCAGGACTGAGGACTCGGGGCTGCTCACCCATAAGGAGAGCCTCCCTGTCCGGTCTCTGTTGCTAGGTGACGTCAGGAGGCCCGGGTCAGAGGCCGTCTACAGGGTGGGACCACTCAGTTGTCATGGAGACAGTAAGTCAAGCTTCACTTGCCTGGTTACATCATGACAGAAGTCTCTCCATTCTGGAAAATTACAATTGTTATTAAAGGGGACCTATTATGCAAAACCCTCTTCTTCATGTCTCTTCTACATCAACATGTGTCCCCTCTTCTCCATGTCTCTTCTACATCAACATGTGTCCCCTCTGTGTAAAGAGACTCTGAAAGTCTCAGGAACAAAGATTCTCTCTTTTTGTCCTGATCCATTTATATAAAAACCTGTCTGAAAATGAGCTGATCAGATTTTGGCTACTTTATGATGTCATAACGATGTGTTGTCTTGTGTAACCATTAGCCAATCACCAACCAAGGTAACCCCCCCCTCCCCCCTCCTTATCACCTGAATCTCCTCCTAGAGCACCATTGTGTTCTTTGTAACCAAATCTCTCTCAGAGGAGCGTGGGGAGGGGCTCCTTGTTTTCATCTAAAGTAACAGACAAAGAATCAGCACTTTTGAAACATGGCTGAAACAGAGGGGATTATGGGTAATGCAATGATTTGTTTGGTGTTTCAGCCAATCAGAGACATGTTTTGTATATATCTGAGACCTATATTGATGAAAAACAGTATAATAGGGGACCTTTAAAGTTTATTTTATATCGTTTTGCCCAGGGACACAACGACATGCTGACTGCAGTGGAGTTTGAACCTGATCCTTTGATCCGCACACCAACGCACTAGGCCACTGCGCCACAGACCAGCCTATACAAACTTACTCACACCGTTGCCAACTGTTTTTTTCCCACTTTCTTTCAGCTGTATCCACATTGTTTGTAAACAGAAAAAATATATAAGAATTTAACCTTGACTTACATTTAATAAATACATAATAATAATAATCCTGTCCTGTTTCCTGTTTCGTCGAATTTACAGAAGGACACAAGCTAACAAACTTATTTTGACATTCAAACCAATAAGCCAGCGTTTATTTCTTCAAGCAGGAAATAATAGCTCATTATTTCTGAGAGATGAATTGCTCTCAGGTCTATTGAAATGGAAATACAGGATTAGCTGTCTAATGCGATGAATAAATTATCCTGGGTATAAAACCCAAACATCTAGAAGCTATTTATCATTAGCAGAACTGCTGCTAAAGCACATTTCCGTCTCAAATTTCACACTCTGATTATTATATCTAAGGAAAATGTGTTACAACGTAAAACAAAAGCAAGTTTTTTTTCCAATTATTCACAATTATAGCCGTTCTATATTATACCCGAGTAGATGTATAAATAATTGTTTGGCATGATAAATCAAACGAGACCACGTAACGGTAAACCAAAAGCTACATTTGTTTCCCCGTGATTTCCATTTAGAGAGGAAATACTATGTTCATTTTCAGGTCTATATCAATATGTAGTGTCTCTACTTTAAAGAGTCCTCTCCTGCTGATGTTCAGGTGTGTATCAGTATGTAGTGTCTCTACTTTAAAGAGTCCTCTCCTGCTGATGTTCAGGTGTATATCAGTATGTAGTGTGACATGGACAAAAACATATATCACACACAACAGAAAATGGAAGCCCCAACAAATAAAATAGGGCCCCTTCATAGATGATGACGAGGATTTTTCATTTCCTTTTCTCAGAGAACTTCTGGAACGCTGCGTTTTTTGACAAGGAGACATCCTACCTCCACTTCCCGACCTTCCACGGAGAGCTGAGCGCGGATATCGCCTTCCTGTTTAAAACCACCGCCTCCTCCGGTGTGTTCCTGGAGAACCTGGGCATCAAAGACTTCATCCGGATTGAACTGAGCTGTGAGTAAGAGCTGAAGGGCGAGGATTTAATCCGGATTAGAGTGATGTGTCAGTGAAACCTGGGAGTCAAAGTCTTAATCTGGATTGGTGTAAAACCTGGAGGTTAGAGACTTAATCTGTTTCAAAGTATTCTGAAAGGAAAAATTCTTTATTGAAGGTTGAACTGGGCTGTCTTGGCCTTCCTGTCCTGACTTGAACTGTGAATGCTACACAAAGTTTAACAGCTCAGAGAAACCCAGAAGCCTTTTCAAAATGTTTTAAATCTTGCTGCTGGGATTTTACCCAATGTATCCACAAGAGCGTCGATGGATGGTTCAGTTCATCTAAAAATGTATTGCATGAGGTCAAGCTCAGGGCTCTGCAGTCAGGTCTAGTTCTTCCCCACCACACTTTGAAAAAAACGTTTTAATAGAGCGTGCTCTGCAGCTCAAAATCAGGAAAGGGTCTTCCCAAACGGTTGCCACACAAAGCAATAAAGCGTGTGAAAACCCGCTTTTAAACTAAATCTGTCAATATCAATTATTAAATAAGCGATCATTTAATTTAAGTTAAGAAAGAAACATTCATACATCTATATGTGTTATTTATGAAATGTTTAAACTCATCTCTTTGTTACTGTGGTGTGATTTGATTGGATCTCATCTATCATCACACTTTGATTCAAACAATGCTTAATTCTGATGGTGATACCACCTGTTTCCCACTCATCCATTGCCACTCGCCCTATACGGTGGCCCAGCTGGGACATTTTACTGTAGTTTGAATAGCTTAATATAAGGACTGATAGCTACGGAAACAACTGGGCTTTTCAAATAGAAGAAATGCAAACTAATGGGTATAATAAACACTCTTATGCTGCGACGTTAACCTGAACACAGAAATAAAAACATTTCTTTCCACAGAGTTACTTGCTTGAAAATCTGACCACATCTAAAATGCCTGCAGCAACGGGAGACTTTTATTTTCCTCTGCTTCTAGGATGGCTTAGTTTCCAAAAAATGCGAGCGCACATATTAGTCTTCTTTAACTTCACTTGAGCTTTCTGTTTTCATTGCTCGGACGATATTTTCTGTCTCTGCTCTCTGTGTTCTGCTTTCTAGCCGCCGCCTCACTGCATATTATTCAATATGACAGCAGTAACCAAGAGGGTGTTTTATACAGTTTAGGGGTACAACATTGTGGTGCGTATGTGTTATACCTTTACAGGCCTCATTTGTGTGTTTGCATTTAAAACATGGCAGAAACACCTACAGGTCTGTACTCTATGGTTATGCAGCTAGGAGTAATATTTGTGTGAATGGGAAAGCAATCTTCCAGGTATCGGAGCCTGCCTTCTGAAGCTCAATCAGCCCAGTTTATTTTGCTGTGTTGTTTCGTGCTGCATTTGGCATTGGGACTTGAACGGACACTCAGAATCAGATGCAGGGACACTGCTGCTCCAACAGACTCGCTCCTCGGGGAAATCATTGTCAGTGTTGGTTGTTCCCATTCCGAATACTGCTGCTTCCTCTCAGAACAGTTTCTAAATGAAGTTACCCGTGTGATGCTGGGTTATTGTTTCATCTTGTTCTGTGCTCTCGGAGTGATACATCTTCTCCTTGGAAAACACAAAGGATGAGATGTCTTTAGGCAGTGGAGAGCCCAAGTGAATCTGGTCCGTTCCACAACTAAGAAAAACTAATTCAAAGTCTCATTATTATGTGTTACAGTGCTTGTAACTATAAATCCAGAGCTTTTCTCAGCGCTATGTTGTTTGGCTCGCCTTATATGTCTAGTAAGGACTGTCGATTTTTTTGTCTATTCAATATTTATTTATTTTTTGCTGTCTTTTGCAAATGCAATTCCCCATAAGTTTTAGGAGTTCAAGAGCAAAAACATCAGGGCTTGACAAAGTAAGCAAGTTCATGGCACATCAAGGGTTTGCAGTTAGTTTTTTTTTTTGTATATTTTGGTAGTTTGAATGCTGGTGAATTTTTTTTTTAGCTAGCTGCGAGATTACAGCTAAAAAGTTAGAAATAGCCATTTTAACGGCCCGTCCACACAGCGGCGTGCGTTGACGCTTCACCATTCACTTTGAATGGGGCGACGTCACTTTTCGCCGAATTGCATCGTGGGAAGCGACGTGGAGCGTTGTTGGCGTTGCTCGATGCAAAAGTTGAGCAATGTTCAACTTTTGATGCCCTCGGCAGAAGCGTCAGCCAATCGAATCATATGCCAGTACAAGCTCTAGCCAATCAAACCGCTGCTTGTGTGTCAGGGGCGGGAGATTCATGTGATTGGTTGTTGGTCGAGTTTCAGACACGCCCGCCGGCAAGCGTCAACGCACGCCACTGTGTGGACGGGCCATAAGAGAGAGCATTGGTACATGTTATTGATATGGATGAGTCTTCGCCTTTCCTTCCTTTTCATAGGAGCTGTTGTTACATTTTTGTAAAATAACAAAGGATTAATTTTCTCAATTGCTATAACAGATGTGGCAAGACAGAAATTATGAGGGCAAATTGCTTTAAAACAACCTAAATAAATTAACCATATTTCAAGTGGGAAATATCGCCGAGATTTAATGCAGTTCCAGTATTTTTTATAAGTTAATGTTGAAAAACCTCTGCAGAATTAGAGACCAGTATATAAAATTACAAAAATGCTAACATAAGGCAATTCATATATATTTACTTATTACACTATGTCAGTCTGAATCTGAATCTGAGAAAGTGTGAGATTATTTACGAGACGCAAAAACATGTTTCATAATGAGCTTTTCTGAAATGATGTTCAAAGTGTTGTCAATTTGTCTCCAGGATTTTCTCTTTCAACCCTGACCCATAATTCTAATCTGTTCATTCTTCCGTTTGCATTTGTCTTCCCCATGACCGCTATCCTGTCCATGAATCTTACCTTTACCAATCCCTGTCTCATCTGTCTCCCTCTTTCCCTCTTTCCCTCTCTCCCCCTCCATCAGCCTCCACTCGGGTGGTTTTCTCCTTCGACGTCGGTAACGGGCCTCTGGAGGTTCACGTGGAGTCGATGGTGCCGCTGAACGACAACCGGTGGCATCGAGTCCGAGCCGAGAGGAACGTCAAAGAGGCGTCGCTGCGGCTGGACGGACTTCCTGTCGCCACACAGGAAGCTCCGGCTGACGGACACCTCCACCTGCAGCTCAACAGCCAGCTGTTCATAGGTGAGGAGGAGACACAAGGGCCAAACATATATTCATATAACTTTATACAAAATTGGAATCAGCTTGATTGGCCAGGTGTGTGTTCAATTAAAGGAGTTTGACTCAGGTTTCAAATACCTTTGAAATCTCATGTATGAGCTATCATCCCTGTATTTAGATGGGAATAAAACAAACACTGTCCAGTATCAAAGACTCATCTAACAGCATGGTGAGCATTTACTCACACAAAAAAGACCTATATATATAGTAGGGATGTAACGATACCAAAAACTCACGGTACGATAATATCGCGATAACAAGTCCACGGTACGGTATTTATCGCGATATTGAATAATAAAGGGAAGAAAAAAAAAATCATAAATTCTTTTTTTCAATAAAACATTTTTTTACTCGGAAAATGTTTCTTTATTACATAATAAATCTGATTTTTACAGCCTTTTTGTAGGATAGCAGTATTTTAAAGTGTCAAAAACAAAGTGACAGTAACAGACTGGAACAAGAAAACCAGTGTTTTTGTACCTACTGGTACTACCCAACAAAGTAAGCATTTTCTTTATGCCACTGCATCTCACAAATAAACAAGGACATTTAATAATCAGACCCTGCAATAAAATAAATCAAGTTTCACTTTAGTTTTTCAAGTAACTCAACTCAAACTCACTAGTCACTCACTCAGCATCATCAGACAGGTTTTTAGGAATATGAGAATGTCCACATTTCCAGGTATTTATAAGCTGGGGTGTTTGGGCATTTACAATATCCCCTGCTCTGGAAACAACTCTCTCGCTTGGTACTGATGTTGCTGGGACACCAGTGGTCGCGTTAACCGAATATTTTATTTAACAATGACAGAAAAATCCGAAAGCAGTCTGTAATTTTGACAGATTAGAACAAACTCGGAACAGCCCCAACGTTTCCCCGCAGCGAGGCTCTGGTGTTATGCCGTGTTATGCATGCCCTCCAAAAGGAAATGATATAGTTCCCAAACCGTACTTTGCCGTACAGATCAATACATGTCTGGGAGGTTTTGCTTCACGCTGTGCGCGTCCCGCGAGGTGCATGCACACACGGCATAACACCGCCCCCCCCCCCCGTTGACAGTTCACGAGCATGCTCTATCGTGAACTGTTCAGACCCGACGGGTAATAAGGGATTTTGACGGATATTTTACGATCCTGTCTGTCAAAATGACGGACAGCGAAAAAGTCTAACGCCAGGCTTATTGACATGGCGAGATATAAATATATGGTTGGTACTTGTCAATGTCTCTATGTGTGTAAATGTAGCCCTGTAAATACGATGTCCTTTTGTGTTATCTGTTGTTTTATTTTCATGTTGTAACCTACTTGCTGCCATGTTGGACAGGTCTCTCTTGAAAAAGAGATCGATGATCTCAATGGGACCAGCTTGTTAAATAAAGGTTTAAAAAAAAAAAAGTGTTTAAAAAAATATATATTTTAAAAAAAAAAAAATTTTTTAAATCGCGGTAGATTTTGTCAGTCTCACGACGGTATTGGGAAGTTTATTTACCGCGATATTCGGTATATCGTTATATCCCTAATATATAGTTAATACACAATTTAAACGAAATGTGTCAACAGTAAGACAATGGTTCTGAAAAGGAGTGCTGAAATAATGTAAAAGAGGTAGCTGGATATTTCAATATGCAAAGTATGACATAGTTAGGGTTATATTTAACAATTATTTAAAAAAATTGAACCCAAAGTATCGATTAAAAATGATGTTATTGATTTAAATAATGATTGAATTGCTACTTTCTTTTGCTGTGTTTTGGGATCACTATGAAGTCCTTGTCAGCGGTCTGATGCACAGAAATAACGGACTGTAGAATGCAACAATTGACCAATCAGAATTGAGGCTATTCAACAAAGCTTAATAATATATCATTAATTTGTTCAGAGGATAGTGCAGAGAGATTGTTCCTCACACTTTGTGCCGGTGTTTAATGTTCATCAGAGTGACGGCTCTGGAAGGAAGCTGTTTATGTGTCGGATTCTTTGGGTGTAGTTTTCTGCAGCGCCTCTCATGTTGATACGAGTTGATAAGTGTCCAGTTGTGACAGATGTTTCGTCTTTCCTTCTGCAATTTGCCGTTGTGTGACATATTTGTTCATTATGTCTGCATGTGTCATCGATGCTCCAACAGTTCAGGCAGCAGCGCTCTGTGCTGTGCATAACGATGGAGTCATTTGACAGCCAATTAGCATCATGTGTCAGTTTTAATAGAGCTCTGACTTCAAACTAACTTTAACAATTTGTATCATGTGTTTGCACATTGTCATTTGAATAATTCAAATAGGTACTTTCATATAAATACTTGGGTGTAATGATAGCTCTACCATCCTAAAAAGAGCACAGTGAATCAGATGGTGTTTCTCAATGTCGAGGAAGGATGCTCCAGAGCCACTATTTCAAGGATGCTACGTCATCGAGTCCCGCCGAGGGACTGTTCCAATGTCCAGGATCCTTGGAATTCTAGCGAGCCCGGCGTCCTTCGTAGCGAGACATTTCGAAGCTGCAATTGTGTATCCTCCGCGGTCTTAAAATCCCCACAATGCTTTGCACACGGACCAATTTCCAAATCTTTGGCGGAAATCGCGCTCCATTTAAGGGCGGGGCCTCGCATATGACGCACACCTGTTAGCCTGTTAGCCTGTTAGCCTGTTCCACCATTCTTCGTTTTCCGAGGCTAGGAAGGATTCTTGCCTCGCTTCTGAAGTAAGCGACACAGAGGTACATGTGCTACCAAGGAAGCGTCCTCGACATTGAGAAACACCCAGTTTGAATGGGAGAGAAACAGAGAAGGACAAACCCAAAAAGCAGAATAGGGCCTCTTTAATATTTGCTCTTCTGGATGTTTTAAACGGAGCTGCTGCAATGCAACAACAAATTCAAACTAGGAACTGACAACAAAGAATTATTGTAAGGTTAAATCTGTTAACGTTTATTAGACAACAATAGCTTTTAGTTCATTAATTACTGTTGCATGCTAACTGGCTTTCCAGAAGAAAAGTACAATCCTGCTTTTCATATCACAGCCTACAGTCCCCACATGCTAAGCTGTTATTGATTAAAGTGCTGCTAAATACAGAAGATACCAATCCGACATATGTATCCTCTCCCTCCACAGCTAAAGCACCCACCGTGAGGAATCAGTGGCAGGATGCGCATCCTCAGATAAATGCTAAAAATATTCTCTCTTCTTCCACACAGGCTTATCTGGTATTGGCTAAACCCTGCTCTTTTATCAGCAGTATTGGATGTAAAATACGCTGAGGATGCACATCCATTCAACACTGCTTCCACTTCCTCTTTGTACAGATGCCTACCATGTTACTCCTGATAGACCATAATCCACAGACAATACAGTTATCAGGTCTGAGCTCCTAGAGTCCTACTTACTCTAAAATAAGAAACTGTTTAAATCCTAACTTGCTGTTCTGCTATCCGCTGCTCAGCACTTTTGAATATGAAAGTGCCGACTCAACAGCATGAACAATGATCATGTTTAATAAATACAGCATGCATCAGGGAGAATATTATGTTATGGGATTTCCTCCAGTGAAGGTCTTTAAATAATCTGTAATTGAAGCTTATTCTGTAATTAACCACCAGAACGTCCAATAGAAACGTCATCAATACGCAGCTCTGTTTATCTGAACTCTAATCAATACCACACTCTGAAATCTCCATGTAGAGCTAAAGGGGAACAAAATAATGAAAATCCATCATTTCATATAAGGCGTTATCATTGTGCAAATATCATGAATGTCATCTCACATCAGTGAACTCACAGTGAGGGAAAACAAACAAACAGTGATGGGATTGGATGCAGTGAATGGAGGGAAATATTGATTAGAGGAATAATCCACTCTAAGTCACCAGCGTCCGACTATGTTTGTTTACCTCTGAATAACCATAACACCCACTGGACAAGTCTGTGTGTGTTGGGATGGAAATGGTCCAGGATCTGTCTCCAGATTGTTTCTGTAATGGATGTTTGTCGTTCAATTTTCGGACTTATCTGGCTTTTCTGTTTTGAGAGGAGCAGTGACTTGCTTGTTGTCGTTTATTTGTTCTTCATCAGCATTGTTTTTCTGTGACAGCGTCCTCGAGTGAAACACTAAATCCTGAAGGTCTGAAATCCGAAAAACCAGGCACCATTTGGCTTTGAGTGGCCTGGCATGATAATAATTAGGGAGCAGAAACAACACTGGTTTTGTGTGAATATATCAATGTGTAATTTGTTTGCAAATTAAACCTCTTGATGAATATTTACAAACTATCTTAATTATCTCTGCAACAAAATTTAAAAAACTGTACACTGTATCACTCAGTGATCGCTAAATTTGACAACACTTCACTGCAAGCAAGTATAAAACATATTAGTATTTATTATAGTAAAACAAAAATGGTAATACTAGTTCTCGTACTCTTTGTTGAATACAGTTGTGAAGTATAATTAAGTACATTTTCTCAAGTTATACCTAAGTACAACGTTAAAGGTCCCATGTCATGGCCATTTCTACTGATCCATCATTGAGGTCTACTAGAATAGATTTATATTGTTCAATGTTCCAAAATCACATTGGTTTCTCATACAGTATCTCTGTGTAGTATGTGTATTCACTCTCTGTCCTACACGCCTTGTTGGAGCTCCTGCCCCCCCCCCCCCCCCCCCCCTCCCTATGAGCCCACTGTGCTCTGATGTGTGATTATGTGTTACAATGGCATTTGTTAGCAACCAGAAAATGAGACCAGTAATGACAAACAGATGAGAATGCCGCGTGGGGTCTGGGTGCCGTGTTGGCGGGACGTTGCGGGGCTCGCAATACTTTTACGATACTTTTTTCCCTTTGAGGCTCGAGGAGCCGACAGTGTGAGCTGGATTACTGGTGTTGTTTCCTGGTTGCTGCGTGGGGTCTGCGAGACAGCGCGGAACTCAGCCTGAGCACACACATGTGAGTGTGTGGCGAACTGTGAGTGGAGATTAGCCGCGGCTGAGAAAAGATAAGGCTGTGTGTGTGTGTGTGTGTGTGTGTGTGTGTGTGTGTGTGTGTGTGTGTGTGTGTGTGTGTGTGTGTGTGTGTGTGTGTGTGTGTGTGTGTGTGTGTGTGTGTGTGTGTGTGTGTGTGTGTGTGTGTGTGTGTGTGTGTGTGTGTGTGTGTGTGTGTGTGTGTGTGTGTGTGTGTGTGTGTGTGTGTGTGTGTGTGTGCGTGTGTGACCGTGACCGTGACCTAGGTATGGTCACGTCACTATAGGAAGAAACAAATGGAAAAAGAGAAATGTCCAACGAGGCGTTCTGGGGCAGCATAGACAGGTATTTTCTGTGTTAGAGTTTTACTTGCTACAGGGTGTACTTTGAGGGTTTGTGACTCTGCGGACCGTTTACATGCAGTAAAAGCTACATAACACACAAGGGGACGGGTGATAACCAGAAAAGCATGACATGGGACCTTTAAGGTACTCAATCATTTCCACATTCTGCTACATTATACCTTTACTCATCTACCAACCCACTCTTCAGTCTGCGTACAAATAACACGACTTTACAAATTGGAAAATGGGTGCAATAGATACGCTAAAGTCAGATTTTGCGTGTCTATCATACGCCAACTATTCCCATTGAGTTCTGAGTCCGAGTTTTGCGTGCATATGAGACGCAAATGGATACGGTCGGGTCTGAGAAGACCGGAAGCTGTGTGGTCCATAAAAACATGTTATTACTCAATATCAAGCCACGATTATTGATTTAGTTGACTTTTCAGCATAAAGCATTCCCACTAGCAATTTCTTCAGGAATTGCATTCTC
This sequence comes from Notothenia rossii, assembly GCF_949606895.1. Lineage (NCBI taxonomy): Eukaryota > Metazoa > Chordata > Actinopteri > Perciformes > Nototheniidae > Notothenia > Notothenia rossii. The sequence continues at coordinate 74,425,068 of NC_136907.1, read as the reverse complement.
TAGTTTTATTTGTAATCGTATAATGTCGGACTTTTTTTGTCGTCTGTGAGGAAAAGAAACGGGGCACGGAACCTCAGAATAAGGAAATCTGTATTTTTTTTAAATACTTTAAATAATTTGTTATTCTTTTCTAAATAACACACTGTTATTTACTCAACAATAACACACAATTATCCTTGTTTTTATTTATTCTTTCAATTCTATAATCATGGGCTTTTTAGCCGTTTCTCAGGAACTGAATTTCAAAATAAAGTCACCGGAAACAGACGCAGGCCTATAAGGGACATTTCGAGCATCATCGCGATACACAACACAAACCCACTGAACCGATTACCCAAGATCCTCAGCTAGAAGCTCGGTGATTGATTGTTTAGCCCCAATGCATGTTGGGATATGGTGTTAATGCGATATGAAATCCGAAAAACATTTAAAAAAAGAAAATAATACTTTATTCCGAGTGTTCTTGCTTTTCTCTTTGGAAGTCATCATATAACGGCATTGTAATACACGGTTCGGTTGTTAAGTAACTTGTTTTCGGTTGTTAAGTTTTCGGTAATTAACTATTTGTAGTAGAGTAATTAATATACTTTATAGAGATCTGCAGATAAATGTTTAGTCTTCTCAAGCACCAACTATCTAATATCTCTCCTGATTGTTGGCACTTGACAATCACCTTTCCCTGAATTTTACTCAGGTGTAACTAAAGTCTGTTTTAAGGGTTGTTTATATTTCACATCATAATCAGAATCTGCAAAGTAACTAAAATAAATGGAGTTGAGTAAAAATACCAGGTTAACCTCTGAATTGTAGTGGAGTAGAATTACAAAGTAAGAATGAGCTGTCATGTGGGTATATACTAATGCTGCCCATTATGGATACAAGCGATTTTCACCCCTTTAGTAATTACATGTTTTAAATGTATACACACCAATGTGTTTCCTATCGCCTAAACCTCCAGGGCTGTTTAATACTGTCAACTTCTAATTTTGGGAAAAACGAAAACGTCTTTTAAAACTTCAATTCCCATTAGAGACGTGCCATAGAGAACATGATGCGAAACACAATAGCCAGCATGTGTAGTTCTGGGGGGCGTTCGAGTCCAGTTTTGAATAGTCTGCTGTGGTTTCGTTCCATTTCACAGAGCTTGACGCTCGGCGTAACCTTGGCGCACTGCCACTCCAACATCCAATCCCAGAGCTTGAAGATTAATCACGGGGTTTGTCAAAGGGACTGTAGTCCCAAACGATAGCTGGGGATTATGGGTAGTGTAGTGTCTTCGGCCATCCTAAACTCAGAATTTTTTTTTCAGATATCATATCATATTAACACCATATCCCAACGTGCATTGCGGCAAAAAAATCCTGAGCTTCAAGCTGAGGATCTTGGGTAATTAGTTTACCGTCTACGTCTGTTTCCGGTGCCCAAGATTATAGAATCAAACGAATAAATAAAAACAAGGATAATTGTGTGTTATTGGTGAGTAAATAACAGCGTGTTATTTAGAAAAGAATAACAAACTAGAAGGAAAAAAAGATTTTAAAAAATACAGATTTCAGTATTCTGAGGCTCTGAGCCCCATTTATTTTCCTCACAGACGGCAAAAAAAGTCAGACATTTTACGATTACAAATAAAATCAATAATCGTGGCTTGATATTGAGTAATAACATGTTTTTATGGACCACACAGCTTCCGGTCTTCTCAGACCCGACCGTATCCATTTGCGTCTCATATGCACGCAAAACTCGGACTCAGAACTCAATGGGAATAGTTGGCGTAAAAACGCAAAATCGGACTTTAGCGTATCTATTGCACGCATTTTCCAATGTGTAAAGTCGTGTCATTTGTACGCAGACTGAAGAGAGTGGGTTGCATCTACATCTCATTTATTTAACTGATTGAATGACTTTACAGACTCAGATTATTTATACGAATTAAGATCCACTTATAAATTAGAATGCATTATGGCTGATTAAACTACCCAAGATTTTATAAAATAGTTGAAATGAAAGTTAATGATATGAATACTACTTCCACCACTGGTTTTGAGCTCATTTGCACGTGTTGACACGATAAGCTAAAATGGTGCTTATGCTAAATATTCCCTGGTTAACATCAACATGTTATTTTTATGATTAACATCTAATGTTAGCAGTTCTCTCACACCATAAACACAGTGTTTTAAATCATGGAACATGGATGTGGACTTGTGTCTTGTTTTAATTTGGCCCCCTGATTGGTTAATGCTCATGTCCATCAAGTACCCTAGTTTGTAACTCAATCTTTTGTAGTTTCTAAACCCGAGTCCCGACATTAGATATTTTCTCTTCCTCCAAAGCAACAGAAGATATAATTTCAGTAACTACACAAACGTTATACAGGTATGTTCACGTAGGAGTTACATGTCTATGTTTGGCACCGGGTGTAGTTGGCTCTGCAGGACGCACATGTCCAACATCTTTCTGTGTTCAGTTTATTCATGAGCACACGCTCCCTCCCCACAGTGTTGTTCAGCATAGTATTGAATGATTATAGTTCAAATTCATGAAGCATCTTCCAACATGCATTGTATTTACGAGTCTTGATTTGTTAAGCAAACTGTTCCATTGTTTGAATTACAAGCCGCTGCGTTGGTTTCTATAAACCATATCTCAATGTACACATTGTATTTATGAGCCATAATCCTGCCTTGGCGCTGAGTCGCATTGTTCTGATTAATATGCCGTGTTATGGCCTCGCATGGATTTATAATCCAAACCATTGTTCATTTTCCACTTCCTTTATTGCTGTTTGTATTGTAAGTGCTTAAAGTCCATACGCAGCCATTTGGAGTGAGCTCAGCGATGAATGCAGAAAATCACTTTCTTTTGTGCAGGTTTATAATTGATTGTTTTGCTTGTTTGGGTAGTTAAGCCTTTGTTTATTTGTGCTGCGGTGTCGTCTGAGTACACAGATTTGATTGCTCTCTGTGTGAGAATGAAGCGCCCCTCCTGTTTGAGGATTTTGAAGTTTCCTTTGATCTCCGCTTCAGGTATTCCTGGAAATGCAGCCGTACCGACGTCAGATTATTCTGTAGTACGTGATGTAAGCTGTAACCTGACACGTCAAACATTAGCTGGTTGTCTGTGTGAGTAAATGTAGTGACATTAATCTCAATCAATCAATGTTTATTTATATAGCCCAATATCACAAATGTTACATTTGTCTCAGTGGACTTCACAGATTGTTCAGAATATCAGTATGACAATACGACACCCTCTGTCCTTAGACCCTCACATCGTACAAGGAAAAACTTCCAGAGAAACCCCACAGTTTAAAGGGGAACACGGGAGAAACCTCAGGGAGAGCAACAGAGGAGGGATCCCTCTCCCAGGACGGACAGACGTGCAATAGATGCCGTGTGTAAATCAAAAAGATAATACATTTGCAACATAGGTAGACCAAATGTTTGGAAATGCATGTGTGTATAATAATCTCAGTTTAGCTGTTTAAATGTCGAGGTTTAAACATCACCAATTAGTTGAAAATGGAAGCACTATTTCATCTCAGAGGTTTGGAAAGCTTGCAGCTGTCTGAACATTTTCCAACAAGCCACGAGTTGTTTTTATTCCAAAGAATAGGCTATCACATGTATATGTTATATTTGTTGCAATGTCCTTGCGTTTAGCACCCTTGTCTGTCATTCTTCTGGTTGTTCAAGGCGTTTTCTTATTTCTTTGAGAATAAATATCTAAAGAATATATTAAATACACAAAAAAATGGCGATCATGTTTGAACCAAGACTTAAATGATTTGTGAACATGAATGTTCAAAAAGATTGAGTTCCACGTCTAACTTTATCTCACGGTTTAAGCATTGTCCATAAAATAATGATGTGGTCCAAAAGGATTGAGAAGACAGTATAGATACTTTTTTTTAAAGGTATGCATCCTTCCTTCAAAGTGTCTTTTTGAACTTCACCAATCCTTCCTATCCTACAGTAGACATCATGTGGAAATAGTGTTATATTATTTAAACTGCTTGATGCACAGATGTGTGCTGCGTCAGCAAAGCTCACACTGTACACACTGTGTCTTTGAAGATGTGTCTGATCTCCGTATCACACACATCTCACATCTCCTCTTATACTGTTTTATCTGCCATATTTTATTATTTCATGTTGAGACTCGCACTTCTTATCCGAGCTTTGGCTGTTCTGTCAGAGGTGTGTTTGAATCTCACACATCGCCCCTGACTTTAAGATTCATTATTTATATGTCTTGCTCGCCAAGCATGATGTAGAGGCGTGTGCATGCTACACTTTGATGATAACTGATATGAATTGTTTCCCACTCTCATGTGCAGATTTCACGCTGAGACATTAGAGGTTGTGCTGTTTTGATACGATGTCTTGAGGGTGGAGTCTTTCTGTGTTTGAACTCTTTGATGCCCACGCCTTTACTTTACTTCCTGGAAGCATTAAGTCTCCATTTGATGTGCAGAGAGCGTAATCCTGGTAGCTGAAGAACAGCGGGGTGTGTGGTTAAACCCTCACCCCTCTGATAGCCTCTCTGTTACAAGAGTTTGTTCTCTAATGATCTTTCCTTGCCACTGTTGTGTTGCTTTGATCAGACGTGGTGTTCCTCAGGGATCTGACTTTGATCCCTGCTCATATTACAACTGCCATGTTACCCTTTACGAAGCAAATTGTTTCTCCCTGTTGTTGCTATAGAGATGCAAAGGAGTTCTCTCAAAAGTCTTCAATATTTTTCTCTATTAAGATTTGCATTACATTTTTCACATTTTATACATAAATGCAGAACAAACATATACAGGCAGCAGACCCGCCACTCCCCCCCCCCCCCCGGCACCCCAATTATTCTTTTTGTGAAATTGTTATATTCTTATACTTCAAAATGTGATAGGGACCAGCCTGTAGGACGAATTTACATTTTGTTTATTGGTGGTTAGTTTCTCCCGCTGAAGACATATACAAATGTTTTGCCCCCTAACAAAAAACGAAATCAATCAATTATAAAGCAAGCAAAATACCAGGTAAAAACATACACATAATATACAGAGATATACAAATACAAGTAATTAATAATATATATACAGGGTGTCCGCGGGGTCTTAAAAAGTATTAAAAGTTGATAAATCAAATTAGCGTAAATTAGGGCTATTAAAAAGTATTAAAGGGCATTTCCCAAGGTGTTACGTTTTGTAGCTTGTTTCCAATAAGTATATAAATTGTCCAAAGAGGTTGTATTCTACAGTCTGCCTGAATGTAATCATTGCGTAGGTGTGTAGTGTGATTCTGTGTAGTTTATTTATGGCATCCCGTTGGATTTGACGTCATCTGAACAGGACATCGCACGCTCACTGCTTGATAGCGCGCGAAGGTCCATTTACGCCGGTTGTTAAACAACATCGTTATGGGGAAATGCAAGTCTGCGTCCAAATGGTTGGAAGATGAGGAGGAAGGACAATCAATACTGTATATCGTCAATGTGAGGTAAAGTGTGTCGCCAAGGTAACCGGTTAGAACTCAAAGTGGCGATGAGGTCTTAAAATGTTTGGAAAGGGTCTTAAAAAAGGTCTTAAAAGGTCTTACATCTGACTTCAGGATTCCTGCATATAACCTGCAAATACATCATATAAACGCATACTGTACACATATACAAATATACTTCCTGTCCCTCCCTAGGACAGTGTCCCTTTGATATAGGCCAAGAAGATGTGCCACACTCCATTAGATTTGCTTACATTATTTACCCTGGCGATCATCATTTCAAAGGCTGCAGTCTCTGTCATGAGTTTAAGCCATTCTGTAAACTCTGGCTTACAGTGTGTGGGCTCCTGCGCAGAATAAGCCTGGCAGCTACAATAAAACCTGTAAGTCCTGCTTTAGTCAGGCCTGGTGGCACACGAGACTTGTCCCCCAGCGAACAGAGCTGTGGTGATTCTGGTATAGGTTTTCTGAGCCACCCTTCAACGTTTTTTAATACCACCTTCCAAAAAGGCAGTACCCTTGGGCAATCCCATAGAGCATGAAGAAATGTGCCCATTTCTCTATTACATTTCTGAAAAAGTCTTCAATATTAATAATATAAAACATTCCTACAATATAACAGTAGATGTGGCATACTTCCAAGGCTGTAGAGAAGGATGAAATATCAAGACATCTGACGTCTAAATAAGAAATGTCAACGATACAAGCGTACAGTATATAGAACCAAAACCTAAGGAAAGAATCAACTATGAGTCCAGTAGAGAGTTAAAGTCAGCAACGTATAACCACCTAGCTCAAAATGATCTTCTGTGGGTTCTAAAGTCTAGTTTAAGCTAACATTTGCACTTTGTAGAAATCCCCATGACATGAGAAGTGTATCCTTTGCCTGGAGGTATTAACCGTCCTTATTATACTCTTTACATTTTCAGTGGAGGGTGTCTCAATGATATTCAGTCCCACCGGTGAGGCTAAATGTTTCCTTTGGGTTACCCGAATTAAGATGTAAATTGTATTTGAAAAGTAAAAAGATGCTCTTGTGTTCTCTTCTTGTGGCGCCACCTACTGCTTATCTCAATAAACCCACCCCCTTTGTTTCACTGAATACCGTGTATTAAATAGACCCTCCAGAAAAACGCGGGCTAAAATCCTTGATTATGCGATTAAACATGCAGGGTTTTTATGTGATTTTATGCGGTGAAATTGCGGGAAGTTGCGAAATATGCTAAATATGCGGGGGAAAAGAATAAACGTTAACGTTAAACCCCTTTACTATTCAATTAAACACATTCAATGTTTATTGTAGCCCTAAAAAGGGTTTTGGAGGTTGATGCCTCGGTGAATGTGAGTTGAATGGCTTTCTTGTTCGCAGCAGCAGGAAGCATTTTCGAATGTTTGAATGAATCAAAGTGGGTCCCCACCGTCGATTTTCTCTTATGCTCCAACACACAGTTGCACGGGGTGCAGAATAGTTTCCCCCCACTTTTTGCCCGGTCTTTAGTAGAAATGTTCGTCGGTAAATTAGATGGATTAGATTTTTTTTATCTTGGTGTTTTCTCTATCGTGTGAGCTCCACACGTTCACTCTATACAGTGTTGTTTACATTCTGTGATGCGCGAGCTGATGACGTCAACACGAGTTAACTTTTTTTTTTCTCAACTTTGTGTGGAAAAATGCGGGGATTATGCGGCCTTTTAAATATCTGCGCCATTTTGCTGATTATGCGGTAAATTCTGCGATCGCAGAATCGCGTTTTTCTGGAGGGTCTAATTAAAATGGCATGACAAACAATCCACTAATAACCACATTACAATGCTAGACACAAATATACTTTTATTACATTTCCTTTAGATAGTGTTCCACGATATCCGGGTAAAATGTGTCCTGCGTTTGGACGGTGAAACCTGGCTAGTGTGTTACTAGTAGAGGAACTAAGGCCCTTAAAAGTTGAGGTTCCCCTACCAAAAATAGTGAAGGGGGCCGTGTTGGTCTTATCCCATGTACCTCTGAAAATAATGATCAGAATGTCACAACATTTGGACTAGATGTTCACAGAAAGGCAAAACATACAATAAAGCAAATATAATATCAATACCTTTTACCATCTTTGTAATATTAACACTTAAATACATGAATCATAGGCAGAAATGTTATTTATAAAACCATCCGTTTCATAAACTAGTCATATTAAAGTAATAAAAAACATGGTTGTGCTTTGCTCTAGCTCGGGTAGGGGTATCTCGACAACTAAAGCCTTTTTGGGGGGGTTGTTCCTCTACTCATACCCCTATAAATGATTATTCAAAATTGGAAATTCAAAGAAAGATAATTCTGTATTCTAGTCATTTAAAGTTTCCTGGATCTTAATACCTACATTTTGAACAATGACTTTCGGTAGACTTAACGAGGATGAAATATAATACTTTTCATTGTGTTGTGTCGGAGGAAATGTTCGGGCAAGTTTTATATCCTGCGTTTCTTTGCTGGTTCAATAATTCATTTGAGTCAGAGAAAGATAGAGGGGGCCTGGAGGAGAGTCTAGCAGGGATTTATTGGTGTAAAAAGCTGCTGCTGCTGAACAATAGCAAGTTGTCAGCTTCAGACTCTGAGAGCAAAGAGCTGCCAAGTCTGTGCTCTGAACACAATAAGACTTTCTTTGTGATCCTTGCAGAAGTGGGAGCTTGTCTGAAGTAAGCAAACAAAATGTGACCGTGTTCAGGGAGAGATGTTGAATGCAGACTTTGATCTGTTCTTGCTGAAGTATTAAACACTAAAGTGAGCATATGCTGCATCATCCAGCGGCGTCAGACAGACGGACAGCTGATGAAACTTTTGTCCCCGATTCAGTTTTCCACCTTGTTGCCTCATTGCTGTTTCATCGTCGTGTCACTTCACGAGAAGAGAGTTGACAGCGTGGAGCTTCTGGGGGAGCAGAGGCGAGGGGGGGGATCTGCTGTAGATGACAGGAGGAGGAGAAATGAAGAACTAAAGAGAGAGGAAACAGACTGACCTGTCAACACTCAGAGAAATGAATGAAAGGCCGGGACAAAGAGGACAGACACTGGGGATTTGTTCTCCCAGTGCTAGCTTTGGTTCCTATACGCCATGACACTGATTGCTGATGATATGATGATGTCACATTTTAGACATTTGATATCTCCACATATCGGGCGACACTGCTCTGTGTGAATGGGTGAACGACATGTAGTTTGTAAAGCGCTTTGAGGGGTCTTAAAGACTGGATGAAGCGCTATATAAGTCCAGTCCATTTACCGTTTATATGATATGAGTGCTCAGGCTGCCCTTGTGAACCCTGATTCTTCTATCAGCTGAACGTGGGTGGGATCAGACACGATGTTTGGTTGAATGATGGACAGCTCCCAGATGTTTTGGAGGATGGATGGATGTTTATTCAGTGTGTTTCTGTGTTTCTCAGGAGGTACAGCGTCCAGGCAGAAGGGCTTCCGGGGTTGTATCCGCTCCCTGCAGCTGAACGGCGTCCCCCTGGACCTGGAGGAGCGGGCGGAGATCACCCCCGGGGTCCGGCCCGGCTGCCCGGGTCACTGCAGCAGCTACGGCTCGCTCTGCCAGAACCAGGGCCGCTGTGTGGAGAGAGCCAGCGGCTTCCACTGCGACTGCGACCTGTCGGCGCACACTGGAGCCTTCTGCCACACAGGTACTCATATGTGTCAGGGTTCTTACGGTCATTAAAAACCTGGACGAGTCATGGAAATTCAAAATGCAAATTCTAGGCCCTGGAAAAGTTATGGAAAACAATATTTCTCCCAAGGTTTTGGAAAAGTCATGGAAATGTAACTAAAGTTGCATCAAATATAATTTAAATTGCATCTAATCGCCAAAATAGTAATACTATAATGATAATAAATATTGTATAGTAATGAAATGTAAAATGGCATTTAACTGACGAGGTGTTTTGCTGGTGAGAGATTTGAGTTGCTTTAGCGTGTAGAAGCTAGTTAGCCTACTATTTGATTTGTTTTAGAAAGGCACAACATGTTTCATATGCAGACATTATTTTCCTGTTCCATGTTCAAATAAACCATTTTCAGTGATACCGCTGAGACAGAGTAATGTTTTTGGTCATGGAAAATTAGGTAAAGGTCCTGGAGAAGTCATTGAAAATCATTGGTGAAAAAGTGTATGAACCCTGAAATGTTTTCCTGTGGCTGGGGAAGCCACTCCACCAGCTACGTTAGCAGAAAACCATATAAGGTTCTGCAGGTTACAGAAGTCAAGGGAATGAAACTGTTCCTGTCACTGTGCAACGTTCGTCCTGGTTTGACACACATTTTTTAAATCAGTGTTATCAAAGAGTTGTTCGTGTCAAAGTGATGTCTGAAACAGAAAACAACATGTTAAACAGCAGGACATAACACCACCAGGTGCTATATATTTATATAAACCACACATCATTCAATGACATTAGTGATTTTTGTTTTGCCAATTAGATCAAATAAGATGTTATACCGATATACATTTTTTGGAAACAGGTGCGTTTTGACCCGAGGACAACAGGAAGATTCAAGCATGGAGAAAAAAGGAGAAGTATTTGACATTGAAAGTTGGATTTTTGGAGTTGGTTTGCCTTTAATGTTCACGGCCTGGACCTCTCTCTAGTAGACCTGTCTAAACACTTTGCAACATGTCATGTCCCATCTCCTTTCTCTGCTTTGCCATTCCTGCGTTCGCTCCTGGTGCATCCCAGCAGCTGAGGTTGAGATTGGTTTGATGTCTTATTTCAGTTTGTAGTTCCCGTAGCAAACGAGTCTCTGCAGATTATTTTCTGAACAGAGCCTTGAGCTTCTGTAAATATGACTTCTAATAATTACGTTAGACAATAGGCAGTTGAAATAAGATTCATTCCCTTCAAGCACATTCAGAAATACAAATAAAATGTCTGGGTGTTTATCTGCTGTTGTCTAAAGCAGTGGTTCCCAACCTTCTTTCCCAAGAGCCCCCCCAAATGACTCCGGTTGGAAGTGGCGGGCGCAACAGCGGTATCCAGAAAAGCCCGGTTTGGACACTTTACGGGCAGAAGAAATATTTCTATTAAAGAAAGAATTATACATTTCTGTCTTTTCATGCCTTTAATAGCTACTAACTTGAATTGTTATTCAAATTAATTAATCAATTATTTTTTATATTTTATTGAAATGTAGAGACAAGGCTTTTAGTGACAATCATGTATTGCCTTACAATTATATGTAAAAAATAAAAAAAATAAAAAAAGTCTAAATATGATATTTGGCCTCAAATCATCTGAGGCCTGGCGCCCCCCCTGCTATCTTTGGCGCCCCCCAGGTTGGGAACCACTGGTCTAAAGGATAAGGATCTATTACCATACTCTACATTTATCATATACAGTCTGTTTTAGAGCTTTTCAAATATTTAACTTGAATCAAAGCCCCAGTGGCCAAATGGTCTCCATGATTCAGATCCTGTACATTCTATCTCTCTTTCCTCAGAGTTGTCGGCCAGCTTCCAGTCGGCCACGTCGCTGCGCTACACCTTCAAGGAGCCGTACGAGTTGAGCAGGAACAGCAGCGCCCTGCCGTCCTCCATCTACTCGGACCTGACGCTGAGAGGAGAGAACGTCTCGCTGAGCTTCAGGACCAATCAGAGCCCGGCTCTGCTGCTCTACGTCAGCTCCTACTACACCCAGTACCTGGCCCTGCTCATCAACAAGCACGGTGAGGGGGCGCTCGCATCTTCAAGGAGCTTGTGGTTCATGTGGCTCTCAAAGCTCAACATGGAGGGTCTTTGATAATCTGTCTTCCTTCCTGAGTTGCCTCATCCCATGCTTCTTATTTTCTTCTCCTTTGAGGGTTTCATTTATTTACTTTAGAACGAGGTTATTCAAACTCATGTTCAGAACGCTCTTCAAACTTTAGCATAAGCCATTTGTACTAACGCTTCCTGTTCACCTCCAAGTTCTTTCTACTTCCTTTATCTTCCATTCAATGTTCCTCAAATCTCCTCTCAGTGTTCTTTTCTGCTAATGGGTGGCAGAAAACTTGCTGATTTGTTAAATAATTACGTTGTGAGTTTGGCTTTTAGGAGTAGTAGGAGCCACTTCATTTGAAATTCCTTTTTACGAGAGCCCTACAGAGCTGGCACTTTGCTGCCTGATTGGCTGTAAATGGATTTGTATTGGTGTTAATGAGAGGAAGCTGATGGAAAGCGTGGCGTTAAGGCTTCCTGCTGACCGTGGAGTCGTCAGGTAAATGCACTTAAAATGAAAAGACAAATTAAATCCCGGAGAGCTTTCTCTCATTCGCTCTGAGACGCCTCATTTCTTTTTACCCTCAACTGCAATCGCCCATCAGTCCAAACACAACGTCTCTACTGAAGGCACCTTTTGTCCTGCTATAACTACATTCTCCTTCAAATGAAACTGTTTATGTATGCTACGAAAGCACATGCTGTATAAAGAAATCAAATGAAGGTCACAATGTAACTTCTTATCCCTCCTTTTCTTAAATCTGCACTTAATACTTTGATATTAGGAGATTTCATTGGATTAGCTGTGGTATTGACTCGTTATCCTTTTGATACAGAAATCTTTTTTTTTAAATAATCTGATTTATCTTTGAAGGATTAAATGTGTTTACCCTGAGAGCCAAGATTACAGGACGTGGCGAGGCCATTTTCAGGAAAACAACATATTCACCTTGAAATAATTTAAAATGTTCATCCGTCTGTTTGTCAATCAATCAATCCATGTTTATTTATATAGCCCAATATCAAAAATGTTACATTTGTCTCAGTGGACTTCACAGTTTGTACAGAATATCAGTATGACAATACGACACCCTCTGTCCTTAGACCCTCACATCGTACAAGGAAAAACTTCCAGAGAGAAACCCACAGTTTAAAGGGGAACATGGGAGAAACCTCAGGGAGAGCATCAGAGGAGGGATCCCTCTCCCAGGACGGACAGACGTGCAATAGATGCCGTGTGTAAATTGAAAAGATAATACATTTGCAACATAGGTAGTCCAAATGTTTGGAAATGCATGTGTGTATAATAGGAAGATGAATCCACGAGGATATCCATCCAGGACTTATGATCCAGGACCACAGCCACGACTCAAGATCCAGGACTCGCGATCCATGACAGAGAACCACAGGATCATCCATGACTCCGGATCCCGGCGTATATAGACACCAAAAAGAAAGACATTTGGGGAAGCTGGGTTAATTGGAACATGAGAGTACACAGGTATAGACAGAGAGAAGGAAGAAGTAAGATGTCCCCCGACAGTCTAAGCCTATAGCAGCAAAACTAGGGGCTGAATCTAATCAGCCCTAACTATAAGCTTTATCAAAAAGGAAGGTCTTAAGCGCACTCTTAAAAACGGATAGGGTGTCTGCCGCCCGAACACAAACTGGAAGCTGATTCCACAAAAGTGGAGCTTGATAAGAAAAGGCTCTGGCTCCCATTGTACTTTTAGAGACTCTAGCAACAACCGACAACCCTGCATTCTTGGAACGCAATGCCCAAGTAGGACAGTAGGGTATAATGAGTTCTTTAAGGTAAGATGGCACCTGCCCATTAAGGGCTTTGTAGGCGAGAAGAAGAATTTTAAATTCTATCCTATGTTCTATAGGGAGCCAGTGTAAGGCAGCCAGAACAGGAGTAATGTGGTCCCTTTTCCTAACTCTGGTTAGTACACGAGCTGCAGCATTTTGAATCAGCTGAAGCGACTTAACTGACTTCTTTGTACACCCTGATAATAAGGAGTTACAACAATCCAGCCTTGAAGTAACAAATGCATGGACTAGTTTCTCTGCATCGTTTTGAGGCAAGATATGCCTGATTTTTGCAATGCAGTGTTTGTAAGTTTGTTTGATTTATTGTGAGATCTTTAATGTAACCATATATTTTTGGTGTGTGTGTGTGTGTGTGTGTGTGTGTGTGTGTGTGTGTGTGTGTGTGTGTGTGTGTGTGTGTGTGTGTGTGTGTGTGTGTGTGTGTGTGTGTGTGTGTGTGTGTGTGTGTGTGTAGATACGTTGGAGGTACGGTACAAGCTGGACAGCAGCAGAGACGCTGAGGTGTTGAAGAGCAAAGTGAAGAGTCTGGCAGACGGAGAACTGCACACCGTCACCCTCAGGAGACTGACCGACTCTGTGTCTCTGCAGGTGAAATAACTACTAACTAAGGTTGTCAAATAAATGTAGAGGAGTAAAAATGACCATATGCTTCCCATTTGGAGTCGAATAAAGTCAAAGTCAACTTTAATGTCAGACAGGGAGATTGAAACGCTGTTTACCCTGATGCATAAGGACATTCTAAGCCATTATAACCTCTCGTGGGAATACATCTGCTATACACATGGTTAAATCAAGCACACACACACACACACACACACACACACACACACACACACACACACACACACACACACACACACACACACACACACACACTAAAAAGCCTCTACTTATGGGTGCACACTGGACTTAGTTGTTTTCAAATACGTAAATGAACGCTTTTACAGCTACATTATAACGTGTTATAAACCCAAATCTGTTTGGGCTTAAGCCTCTTTACTTTTTTTCTCAATTTACACCAAAATACTGAGTGTTGGAGGACAGGTTTAAAATGAGGCACCGATCTCAAGGGCAGATGCAATGACGCACACACAGGCAATCCCTTTCCTCCCTGTGTGTGTTATTGTATTGTGATAATGGTCTGTATGATAAAGCCCCCGTCAGACTGTCCAGCATGCAGCTACACGGGGCAGCACCGAACAATAAAACGGCTCCAGGTGAAATATGAAGCATTAATATCATATCTGGATCTACTGAATGTTATCTTGTTAACAACAGCCTCAGATGATTTATGAGGTTAACTTCATCCAACCAGCTGCCAGCGTGCTGTATAATTATCACCCTTAATGGAAATACAAGGTGACCTCTCCTTGAATGGACTCTTGATTCAGTGGAGTGAGGCTCCAATGTTCATAATAAGAGCTGCATCTGCATGGTATCAGTTTCCATCATCATGAATCATATCTGAAAACATACTCTGTGGAAATACTTTGACAGTTTAGACCAGGGCTGCCCAATTCGTTGATCGCGATCGGCCGGTCGGTAGTGTGGGTAGATCGCATGGCATTGAAAAAAAAAAAATTAGCATATCATCCATCCTTACTATGGCATTAGCCAATTGATTGACGTACATGCCGCACACGCATGCGCGGACAACTGCGCCAACTGCAAATCACCGGCGAGCTGATTACCTAGTTAGCCTAACAATTTATACAAAGGGTATAAGGGGGGACTCACCTCCTCATCTGAATCGCTAATGCAGCACAATAAGTGTAAGTGCTCCACAGTTTCTCCGCCGCTTCGAGGTTCCGGTGTTCGCAGTCCACAAGCCCCCCCCCACTCGCGACACACAGGGCCTCACCACATGGCTTTGGGAAGGGGCGGCCCTGTAGGTAGATCACTTTGACTTGGTCATTTTAAAAGTAGCTCCCCAGCTGAAAAGGAGTGGGCCCTGGTTTAGACTATAAGAAGATATCTCAACAACAGTATATTGAATTATATGAGGGTGTTTCTAAGTCGCCAGAACATCAATCTTAACATTTGGTTGAACACTTCCCATCTAGATCTCACTGTGAGCTTTTTCTTGCCATCTTTAGAGCAAACTTAAAATCTTTGCATGTAAGAAATCTTTGGCTAGGAGTAACCAAAGTAAGACATTTTAAATTCTAATTTAGAAAAACAATGATCCTCTTTCAGATCGACCAGAACCCCAGAGAAGACTTCAACCTGACATCAGACGGAGAATTCAACGGCATCAAGTGGCTGGTGCTGGGCAGAGTGCACGGTAAGAGAGAGGCAGTAAAAGCAGAGGCCTTTTTAATTAGAGAGCACTTTAGAACAGATGTGACGCTCAGTCCAGGAATATTTGGGGGAATTAATGCAAATGGAAATATAATTCAAAGAAGTCTGAGGCAAAATATAAGAGCTTCTTTTCAATAAAGGTCTTTATTTTTGCTTCATAAGAGTTTGAGAAGTTGATTTCAGAAGATCACAGCTGCTGCAGGACGTCTTCTGTTGTCTCTCATCTCAAACACAAAACATCGTTTACTGCAAGGTAGAGCTGTGTCTGTGAAGAACAACTTCATCGACTACACACGCGCATGGCTAACTTTATGAGCTTCCTGAAGTGTTTTTTATTTGCAGAATTTAGTTTATGCTTTCAGGGAACTTTGCGCATGTGTGTTGTCAAGTTGGAGAAGATGTTCCTTCATTTTCATGTATTTTGGCACATTAGTGTTTTTTTTATTTGCATTAGCCGCATTCACACCAAGTACTTTGCTCTGCTTAGTTCCCCCATGGAACTAAAGAGCAGATCGCGTTCACACCGGAATAAGTCCCTGAGGGAGGATTAGGCAAATGAAGCCGCTGACGTCACTTCTTCTTCTTCTTCTTCTTCTTCTTCTTCTGCTTTGGGTTTACTGGCAGGCCACAAACAACTTCACGGCGTATACTGCCACCCGAAGTCCCCGGCCGGAAGTCCCCGGAGTTGGGGACTGGCTTCAGTAGAAGCTGCTGGGACTCCCAGCAGCTTCTACTGAAGCCTTCCGAGTAAATCGCCAGAACACCGACGCCTCCTCATCTCCACCGCTCCCATGTTTTATTTTGTGTTGCCATAAGTTATTCTCTCTGCGTTTCTGCGCTGGGCTAATGCTAATGCTAATAATGCTAACGCCAGCAAATACAATGTCTTTTTACAAGTTTTACGGGGCGTGGTTTGCAATCCGACCAGCCAATCAGAAATTGGAACTTTTTTCTCCCAGGAAAGTACCACCTCTCTAGCAGGCACTAAAAAGGGGGGAAAAGTTCTCATGAACTAAGTTCTCTTTTTGGTGTGAACGCAAAATCCCAGGAACTATCAGAACTAAAAGGGAAAAGTACTCCGGTGTGAAAGCGCATATTGTTTCTGAAAGGGCCCGCGCGTTTTCTCCCAATGGAAAGGATTTGGGGCATTGTGGCGCATTGGCACCTCTCAGCCACCGTACATAACAGCGACTATTCCACAACAGTTTGGTTACAGTCCCACGCACCAAATACCTTGGAGTAGCCAATACAAATGATTAGATATGTGTTCTATTTTTGGTTGTAAAACTCGAATACGTGTAACTCAGCTCGGTGTTTTAACCGTCATGTCAGCGTGTGAGCGGTCCGCCCCTCTGTCACACCACAGGAGGCTTAGAGTCAGATCAGCGTCAGAACAGCAGCAGGAAAGTGGATTTTCTGTCGTTTACTGGCAGCCCGTCATCCGTCAGCCTAACTAATCGACCCGGAAGGAATACAGAGAGTCAGAGAGGTGGCGGAGTGAAGAGTGTTTCCACTGAGAGCGTTTTACAGGCTGCGGTAATGCTTCCTGCTGCTCTCATCAACATGCACATGTGTCACCTCTCAGTCATGTGACCAGACACTGCTGCAGCTGCTGACAGCGCTAATGCGGGCCTCACAGCTGCTGTTTACACTGCTGTGAGGGAGAGGAGGTGAATGATGAACAGATCTGAGTCAATAAAGTGAACAGAGAGAGGTGAGGGTGCACATCTGTCTCCAGGAGTGATGGATGCACACTGGAAGCTGAAGCAATCACTGTAATGTGTGTGTGTGTGTGTGTGTGTGTGTGTGTGTGTGTGTGTGTGTGTGTGTGTGTGTGTGTGTGTGTGTGTGTGTGTGTGTGTGTGTGTGTGTGTGTGTGTGTGTGTGTGTGTGTGTGTGTGTGTGTGTGTGTGTGTGTGTGTGTGTGTGTGTGTGTGTGTGTGTGTGTGTGTGTGTGTGTGTGTGTGTGTGTGTGTGTGTGTGTGTATCATTAGAGTCAATAAGCTGCCACTATTGTCCTGCTCTGATAACAGGGAGAGGTGAAGCAGAGTCGAAGTCTGTCGTGTTTTTATTGAACGAGTCGTCCCTCCAGATCAGAGATTAAAGCCTCCAAGCGAAAGGTTAAAAGTTCAATCATTAGCACGGATAAATACAAAGTTATTTATTTAACACACCAGTGGTCCAGTTAGTTAATCTGTGCTCTTTGAAATAACACATTGAAAAAAACACTCATATAAAAACAATATTCAGCATTAAAGTCTTACTTGTTCTGTTTATTAAACAATAATCTACCCGTAGGAAGAAATGTCTCCAGTTGTTTTTGATGAAATGTTTGTTTAAAACAAATGACTATTTGACATTGGCTACATTCCCAGAAATTATCTTTTATTCGGCATCAATACAAATACACCACTCTATGTTTTTGAATGTGCACATTTTACACAATATATTGTTGTATTTATTGTAATATAATTGTATTGAATTGTAGTCTGAATTAGAGCAACTGAGACAACATGTGGCGGCAGTGGTTAAATCTGTAGGGGATTGGACTTTGGACCGACCGGTCTCCGGTTCACGTCCCGATCGGACCAACAAATACGGAGTGTGAACTGGTACTGGAGAGGAGCCATTTCACCTCCTGGGCCACTGCCGACGTGCCCTTGAGCAAGGCACCTAACCCCCGACTGCTCACTGGCGCCGGCTAGAGTGGCTGCCTCCGCTCTGACCTCTCAACTGCATGTGTGCATATAACTGTGTGTGTATTTGCATGATGTAAAAAGTGTGTACTGTATGTACCTGTATAAAAACGCATGTGTGTGTACGACAGAGTGGAAACTGATATTGGATTATCTTCCAAGGTCCATCTTCTTCTTCTTCTTAACATCCAATTACCCCTGGAGTAAATAAAGTATTCTGAGTATCTCAAACAAGTAATGCATGTTGCTGCACTTGTATTAAAGGAACTGTTTCGTAACTAATTCTTAACGACTAAAAGTTATCTAGTTTTTTAACCTTTTTTGATCACATGACATGTTACTTGTTGACGTTTTTATCAAATCAAATCAAGTTTTATTTATATAGCACATTTATAAACGATTTTTGGTCGAGCCAAAGTGCTGTACATATAATAAAAATAGCCTACAGTAGAGACACTTTACAGCTAATACAACAGCAGTTTGTTCAGAATATCAGTATCACAATACGACACCCTCTGTCCTTAGACCCTCTGTCCTTAGACCCTCACATCGTACAAGGAAACACTTCCAGAGAAACCCCACAGTTTAAAGGGGAACACGGGAGAAACCTCAGGGAGAGCAACAGAGGAGGGATCCCTCTCCCAGGACGGACAGACGTGCAATAGATGCCGTGTGTAAATTGAAAAGATAATACATTCTACAGCATAGATAGTCCAAATGTTAGGAAATGCATGTGTGTATAATAAGAAGATGAATCTACAATCCTGTGGGAGCCTTCAGGGAGGCAGCATGACGAGACCCAGGCAGGACCGCAGCGACTTACATACTCAATACTGTGGGCAATCTCCACAGGAGCAATTTGGGGTGAAGTGTCTCATGGACACTACGACATGCTGACTGAAGTGGGGTTTGAACCTGTGCCCCCCTGATCCCAACACCAACACACTACTCCACTGCGCCACAGCCTCCCACATACACTAACTAAGTGTATTGATGAGAGAGTCTTGCAGAGAGTTAAGATTGTTTCTCATGATACCTTAATTACAAAGCTACGATCAGCACCTATAAAACCACAATGCATAGGTTTTATGCTTTGATTTATGTACTATTTATTTATTTATTTTGTGAGCATTTTGTTACTTTAGAACAGAATACTTAATAGCCTTTGTCCCCTGTTTGCAGTCCCTGTGCTAAAATAATCTATCTTTTACAAATACCTCTTGGCAAGAAAGTGAATAAGCATATTTGTCACGTGAATCTGAAAAATAACGAAACAAAGTCAGTTGTTTTAAAAAAAAATGATTCCTTGTTCCAGAGCTGGTTTGAACTGTCACTAGGAAACACATTGCATTAAAAGGGAATAAATATAATATACGAAATCTTGTCAGAAAACACTTGCAGTAATAATAATAATGCTAACTTTAATTTATATAGCGCCTTTCATCAACCCAAGGTCGCTTAACAAAGAAACATATAAGGACAAGACATAAAACAGGTGGCAGAAATCGAAGTGTTACAGTAATCTTTTTTTAAAGTGTTTGACCCTTCCCTCTCCAGACTCTGAGGATCTGGATCCAGATCTGTCCAGGTTGGCGTCTCTGGGTTTCTCCGGCTGTCTCTCGGTGGTCCGCTTTAACTCCATCAGCCCTCTGAAAGCTGCTCTGCTGCACCCGGACAGCAGCCCCGTCACCATCTCCGGACCTTTACTGCAGTCCAGCTGTGGCTCCTCGGCTGCAGCCAATCCCTACGCAGCAGAGAACACACACCACCTGTCAGGTAGGAGAAGACCACATGGTTAGGTCTTTTAGTTTTACTGGACTGACCCGTGCAAGATTGTTGCATTCATTCAGTGTACTATTTGTTGTTTTCAAGTTTGGCTTCCATCAGTGCAATTGGGAAAGAGATACAAAGGTTTTTATTGTCTGTTTACATTTAGATTGCTTATTATTACATGTCTCTTCGCTGACTATTTCATCCAGAGTGAATTACATACACTTTAAAACCATTGACATGCCTCGAGGAGAAAAGTAGGGTTCAGTAGGTTGCCCAAGGACACTTTGACATTTTGCCGTGGGTAGAGACCGAACATCCAGCTGTTATGAAGCACAATTAGAAGTCATTTGGACACATGTTTCAGTCCATAATAATATCCTGTAACTTTTATTCTTGGCCTCTTCCGACTCCCCGAAGGAGAAATCGCTGCTCAGCTGCTGATTGCCCCTCTGTTTATCTGCTGAGTCACTGCAACTCGGAGGAAAAGTTTACTTTCATACACAACAGGGGCTCAACAGTGACCTTCTTCTCATTGCAAAACTGAATTGGGAAACGGCTGTAAAATTGGTTGATCCAAACAAATTCCACATAATGAATGCAAGAATAAATGCATCCCTCGAGTCACCGGACTCACAGCAAATAGATTAAAACACAGAGGATATTTCTTATTATTTTAAAGGTCACTGCTCTTGTCTTTTCCCAAAAGCCCAATCATTAATTGCTGACTTTTCTTTTAGCATCGACAACATCTTTTTAGCGCTCTCTATCAGTCCTTTTCCCACCTGTTGACTATGGAGGCTGAAAGTTGGCATGGAGGACGAGTGATGGTTGTGTGTGCTTGAATTCATGAATGTGTCATATGAGACGATATGATGCGATTTTTCTTGCATCACAGCAGCTCCATTTGTGACATCAACAAGGGCAAATACCAAAAAAACTAAAACAAGGAAACAGACTTTTAACATAACATAATTTGATAGACTCTGCATTCAGAGGATTGAATCTAGCACAAAGGAGTGTTTCAGTCTAAATCAGGGGTGTCAAACTCGAGGCCCGGGGGCCAAATCCGGCCCGCAACTTCATTTTATGTGGCCCCGCGAGAGCTTGCAAAGAATATAATACGTTTATTATATGGTTACATGCCAGTTTACTGGGAGGCGTTTGGCGCAGTGGCTAGTGTGTTGGTGTTGGGATCAGGGGGCCACAGGTTCAAACCCCACTGCAGTCAGCATGTCGTTGTGTCCCTGAGACACTTCTCCTCAAATTGCTCCTGTGGGGATTGTCCACAGAATTGAGTATGTAAGTCGCTTTGGATAACATGTAATGTAATACAGAAGCACGTTGCCCATAAACTACATATCCCACAATGCATCTCGTTTTGTGACATGTGCACTGAAAGAGACTTGCAATTATTTGCCCTGGACTTCTGCTTTCAGACGCAGTTGATTATGAAGTTATTACCCTATACGATAACAATCCAATTCAGAGGCAATAATGTAATATAATACATTACTTTATGACATATTTATATATGTATATTTATATAGTCTAAAAGTTACAACCGGCCCTTTGATGATGCTGATGTGGCCCGCAATGAAATTGAGTTTGACACCCCTGGTCTAAATGTATAAATCCTGGGACCCTGTGTATGTCATTTGATGGCAACAATTCACATTCGCTGCTCAAGATGGTTTGGGTCAGAGGAGATGTTGTTGGTCAGCTCTAATATGTAGTTATGGCTGATAGAGTTACTTGTTTGGTGGAGCAGCTTTCACTTAAAAGACAAACACGTGTACCATGTAGTATTGCAATACTGTAGAACGCTTATAATCACAGATGTGAAAAACAATAAGGATTTGTCTACTCGCCCCCAAAGGACCTAAGGCGGCGGAGAAAATGAAATCGTTGTTTTGTCCTTTTAGAGATATATTCATTGTGCTTTTCCCTGGATAGCAGATGGTCTATCATTACACCAAAGTACTGCATTTGTTCAGTATGGAGGACAATAGGCACTCTGTAAGGACGCTTCTTTAGTGCCAGGTTTTTTTAATTTGCACTGGTTTTAACACTATGTTGTAGTAAATGTGTGGTTGTAGGTTGGCTGAAATAAAAAATAAATGATATGTTGAACCGTGCCCCTGAAATGATGTTTGCTTACAAATCTGCAAGTGTGCCATTATTTCCCCTTTGTTTGTTTGTGAGCTTATCTTCCCTTGGTAGGAGCTGCTGTTTCTCACTGTGTAATGGCCTCATTAAGTATGCACACGTTGTTGAGGAGACTCGTGACAATGTGCCTGATGAGATAATTAATGTTGACACCAGAGGGGAGTTCCCAGTGCCTCTCCTCTGAGTCGTCTTCCTCCAGCTTCATGTTGCTTCCATAGAGCTGCTGCTGTTCCTCCTGTCTGCTCTGAATGATGATTTTGTCTCTAAATGTCTCTTTTTTTCTGCTCTTATTTTCCCTCCATATCTTCTTACTTTATTTCTGCTTTTCTGTTATTCTTCTCACATCTCCTCTTTTCATTCTTGGTCACTCATTTTCCTTCCTCAATCTCTCCTTCTGCCTTTCTCTGCCGTAGATCACTCTGGTGTAGTGGCTTCAGGTCAACCTTTAGTCAATGCCATCAGGACTGACTCGGCTCTAATTGGAGGTACTGAACCTGTTTTTTATTGGACTTCTTTTAACTGTGAGAGTCAACGATTACACTCAATATGTCATTGATGAGCGATACCCTGCTGAAAGCCTGCAAATGTGACATTATGGGTAAAGAAAATCCATCAAAAAGAAAAATGTTTAGCTAAATATTTCTGGCCAGACAGATTGATTTAAAGTGAAGATTGATTGGTTTCTATAAGCGTGAAAAAGTCATTTAAAAGTGTCCGTTAAATCTCTGTATTTCTGTGTCTCAGCGCACAAAAGACCAATTAAAGATCCACTGAAAATGACATGCTGATGGAGAAACGTTCACACAGTTATCTCAAAACGCAGTGCAAAATAGATTTCAGTTTTATTTCAGGACTGCAATTAAATGAAACTTTCTCTGGATAACGAAATGTGCAGAACAGAAGAGTCCAGCTGAGTCCGAAAATATGAAAAACCTGTTCACAGTGTGTGGAAGTCAGATTAGGAGAACAAATCAGACTGCAGGGGGACAGATCTTACAAAACCAGAGGAGACAGGGATGTGCAGAAATCATCGCTCTGTGGTTTCACAAAAAGCTCTGCGACCAAAGTCAACTGTGATGGATTTATTCCTCAGAAACTCAGCGAGACAGTCGGTGAGACAATCAGCGAGGCAGTCAGAGAGACAGTCAGAGAGCGAAACAGTCAGAGCGAAACAGTCAGAGAGCGAGACAGTCAGCAAGACAGTCAGCCAGCGAGACAGTCAGCGAGCGAGACAGTCAGCGAGACGGTCAGCGAGACAGTCAGCGTGCAGCGCGGCTTTCAGAGGATTCAGAGAAAGGAGCACACATCAAAATGTTGGTTACAATATAGGCTCTACTCAGTCGGTTGCCAGTAGAAGAAGTCATTCACCCTTGTAAAAGTCGGAAAAACAAAATGTAAAACTTTAACATAGCAAAAAGGTGCTATAATGGCCCAAAATGCCATTAGGAGAAACGCGCTGCAGTTTCAAAAGCACAGATGAGAGCAGAGTGCTTGTGACATACGGGGATTATAAAGTTGGCCAAGAGTCGCTGTTAATTGAACGTTTTATCGGCTTATTTTAACTTTGTGATCACATGATTCCTTCCAATGTGACGAGGTTAGCTGAGTTAGCTAGCCTCGATAGCAACAAGAACTCAGGCAAGCACCCAGGAAGTACGCCGGATTCTGATGAAAATATTCGTTGTGTCCAAACGGCGGTACTACAATTTCCGTATCAGTCCGTGACGTCACCCGGCCCAGAAAGACTTTTTCCCATTGAAGAACATGGGGAAAGAGACGTCTGTAAATCAGCGGATAATTTTTTTTTAAATAAATAAACTACCCAGTATGAACTATTTTATAGCCCTTATTAGAATCATGTGGTCCTTAAAGTTGTAAAATGCGCTAAAAGCCGAATCTAGATTTATTTTCTCTCTCCATTCATTCTAGTGAGCCGAGAGTGGGAGCTCGGGGGGGCGGGGCTTAAGGGGCGCATGCTCTGTGAGCGCACATACGGGTTCTTCTGCTCTGACAGCCAGGCATGACGGGTAATCTGTGACGTTTCGCTCTCTCAAAATGTGGGCCATTTTGTCTTCCTGCGCCAACGAGCAGCTCTCATAGGAAAGAACGAGACCCCGCCTCCCACGCTGAATCCAGTTCTTATTATAGAGAGGCGAAGTCCCGCCCTTCTACTTCCGGTCCATGGGACCTTATTTCGGAAAAATTGTGTATTGAAGTCAATGGGGAGAGAAAACTTATGTTTCGATCCCGTTTGAATTGTGCCACGAATTACACATATAATGTTTGTCAATCTTAAAAAATAATTTCCATGTAAAAAAAGTCACAGTTTGTCGTAAAACTGTTGAAATATAAGACTAGGAAAAATACGCAATGTGTGTGTATGTACAGCTCTCAGAATGCCCAGACTTGTAATGATTTTCACCTCTTTTAATACTTTTCGCCTCATTCTGAAAGAAAGAGGTGAAATGTGCCAACGTGACAGCCATCTTGGTGTTGGTGACGTGTGCAAGACCAGAGATGTAGTTCATTGAGCGGTTTCACACAAACAAAAGTGTTACTTCACAGTTTTACGACACATTTTTATTTTTTTGACTTGCAAAATTATCTTTTAAATTGACAAACATCATATGTGTAATTCAAACGGGATCGAAGGATAACTTTTCTCTCGCCATTGACTTCAATACATAATTTTTCTGAAATAAGGTCCCATGGAGGTCCACCGGAAGGGGAGGGACTTCGCCTTGCGTCCCCGTTTCCTTTTTTTTTTTACAGCGTTTAGTTTATGCAGCGCTTTTAGTGATTTAAAATATTCTATATGCTGCACATGTGTTGTCAAGTTGGTGAAGATGCATTGTTTCTGACGCTGCGTGTGTTTTCTCCTCATGGAAATATGTTGTGCTGTTATAGCGCGTTATTTTCGTACCTGTCCTCCATCGTACATTACAGGAACATTACAGGAACATTTCCTGCATTCAAAATATACTTGAAGTTAAGGCTGGGCATCATATCGATATTGTGATACAAGACTATACATCGGAATGTTTTGTATTTTTCTGCTTTTAAAGGCTGAATTACAGTAATGTACTTTTCTGAAATGATAGGACTTGTGCAGTTACCCATTTATCACAAAATCTACAGCTGTGATTATTATTTATCTTAATTCTCATTGTGTCAATGTTTTCTGAAAGCATTGTTTTGAGACCCTACCACATTATAGCAATAACGATATTGAGGTATTTGTTAAAAATAAATATCGTAATATTTGATTATTTTACACATTGCCCAACCCTACTTGAAGTATCAAAAGTAAAATTATTTAAATGACCTAATGCATATTAATGAGGGGATACTGTCAGTGTTAGTGTATTATTTTATAACTATTTTTAATGTATCTATATCTAAGCCGTATTGTAATGTCATCAACAGCGAAGGTGGAGTTCATTTGAAATACTTAGAGGCTTTATATAATATCGTTTGAATGAATTAATCTTATTTTATGACCTGATCATATGTTTCAGATCTAAACTCATCTTTATTTGTATTTTATATGTTTTAGTAACATCTAAATATGTCATCGTAAATGTCCTCTTCCCTGCAGGGGTCATAGCGGTGGTGATATTCGTGGTTGTGACCGTGCTGGCGATAACGGCCAGATTCCTCTACCGGAGAAAAGAGACGTACCGGAACCAGGAAGTGAAGGGAGTCAAACAGGAAGACAGCCAGGACTTCCATTTCAACAACCAGACGGACCCCCAGAACGTCTCCTCTGAAAACCCAAAGGAGTATTTCATCTGAGCGACGGCCTGATGACCCGGGACTCTGCTCTGCACTCAGAGACGCTCAGAGACTCCACTGGAAGGCAGAAAAAAGGAACAATTCCCACAGATGTTTCTCTCTCTGTACATATTGTAGAGACTGATACACACAGGCAACAGTGCTGGACTTAATATGTGTTTATACTCTTGTAAATATTCCAAAATCTAAATGTGAAAGTGATGGCCAATTAATGTCCTTTCGAAAAGGTTGCACATGATCGAATATATATATAATTTACAGTATTTAAACCCAACTTTATTTCCGTGAATCAGGGCGTCGTGGCTGATGCACGTTTCTATTAGGATAAGAAATGGATGTTAGCTTGATTGGAAAGGTTTGACTCGTAATGAGGAAGTTAAGAAGATTGCTTCTGTGGTTTTAATGTCTTGTTGTGGTGCATCGGGAGCGAAATGGCATGCCTGCAGCAGCCTGCAAACACCCACCAAACACCGGGACGTTTTTTTTATGATTTTCGAACCCCATTCAGCGCCTGAATTAAAAAAAGATTTTCCTCCAGCAACATCTTGCTATCACAGATTTTGGTGTTAACAAGTGGCGCCTTCAAAGTCAAAATGGCACTCTGCAGTCTGGCAGCTACTTGTCGAGAGATTTGAAGACTTTTTAAGCAGGAGGAATTATTTTCCACTTTATGTTTTCACTCGTTCTCTTAAACTCATTTTCTTTCCCTTTTAACACCATTTCCCATTGAAGAAACAGCATGGAAGAGAGGTACATCCATAATGGA
Organism: Notothenia rossii; assembly: GCF_949606895.1. Classification (NCBI taxonomy): domain Eukaryota; kingdom Metazoa; phylum Chordata; class Actinopteri; order Perciformes; family Nototheniidae; genus Notothenia; species Notothenia rossii. Next base: position 74,398,510 of record NC_136907.1, on the reverse strand, counting down.
TTGTAGTTGTACAGGTTGTTTTAAAGTGTTCTCTTCCTTGCTGTGTTCCGCCTGCTGGGAGCGTCCTCTCCCCGCTCTCTAGATGCCTCTGAAGCTTTTAACGCTGACAGACTCTATAGCACTGTGGCGCTCCGTCACCTCTTTCCCTGCACACAGAGACAGCTAATGTGTTTCTGAGATGCTAATCTGCTGCGCTCTGACAGCTGGATTGTGACTAGATAATCCAATAGAAAGTGTCGGGCTGAACACGATGAAAACAGCCTGATATTTACACTTCAAAATGGAGCAAACCCCCCCATGTGTTAATTCAACTCGTGTGTAAAGAGAGACACTGATAGAGGGAGGACGCGGAGCAGCTGCTCATCAAACTCACACCTCTCTCTGAGACCCCAAAGCACAGATGGGCTTTTAACGACAGAAGTTGCCCAAACTTCAAAGTGCATTATTCATCTCTTTGTGTTTCTCTTTTGTTCCACCTCACAACAGCTGAGGCCACACATTGTTGTCTTGATCCCAGAGGTGAGGAAGCAGCGATGTCCTTCCTCCTGCAGCAGCACACTGCACTGCAGCAATTTAGAGAGGAGAGGAAGTCCACAGGTAACCTTGACACTCAGATAATCCTGCACACTGAGCACCTGGAGCGCACTGCAACAGAAACACAGCACAGATAAAGACTTTATTTAGATCCAAGGTGGAAATTGTAGACTTTTAAGACAGAATTAACTGAGAACAACTTTAGAGTGATGTGTGCAAACATGAAAATCAACATGTTATGTATAGTCTCGCTGTGAACTATCAAAAAAACAAACAATTTCAAGCACAAAAATACATTACATTCACAGTCAGATTTATACATTAAAACCTCCTTATTAGCTCATGCATCTTAGCATTTTAAATACCTCCATTTTAAAAGAGAAAGACATAAGTTATGCAACAATTCCTCCAGATGTTTTTATTAAATATGTTTGCTTTGGAGGCTTGGTGACATTAGGACTAATCACTAATCACATACTGTAATTGATAAGCTAAACGCTAACTCTCCATTTCTATACTCTCCGTCATTTCATCCCCTTTTCATTTTGTTCTCCTGATCGTACAACATTTAATAATAATATATAGTTGACATGGGAAACTGTCATCTAAAAAGCTGTTTTTGTAAATGAACACCTGTCTCATAAGTCTGTAAACCATTTCTCGTTGGAGCAGTTTCAGCAAAGGTTAAATCAAACTGGAGGGAAACAGAGATAAGAAAGGACAGCTTTTTAGATTTCAGATTCCCCAACTCTCCCTCCGAGCTGCTACTGGTCAGCAAAGCAAACATTTCAAAGTCCATCAAAGTTAACTCTATGAATTATTACATGTTACTTGTTAGACACTTTTATCCAAAGCAACTTACATACTCAGTACTGTGTCTCAGGGACACAACGACATGCTGACTGCAGTGGGGTTTGAACCTGTGACCCCCTAATCCCAACACCAACACACCATCCACTGCGCCACAGCCTCCCGAAAAACAGTCAACTTCCACAATATTAGTGAATCCTCCAGACCCGGTCCTTTGACTGGGGATGAATTCATTTTGCCTTGAATCTTTGAGTCGATGAGGCTGGTGACATTTCATTACTGTCCTCAAATCCAACAAAAGAAATAACAAGGAATTGCCCATTCTAACAAATAGTGTCTCTGCGTCCAACACTTGATTCATGTAGCTTAATTATCTGTTCCATAAAGCTCAAGTATTGTATATAAACTATTTTAAAAACACGATGTTCCTTTATTCAGGCTTCAGTTTGCTGCTTTGAACACAACGTGGAGATACATTCATTCCTGAACAGTGTACATCTGTTTGAGTAACGTTTGCTTAAAACAACTGTGATTTTGGGGGGAAACAAGTGAGCTTTCTTTTCAATTAGAATATATATTTGTGACATTCTTTATATCTAAAGTATTTGGGTTCAAGGCAACAAAAAGGGACGTGTTATTTGGTCTTTCCATGATATTGTGTGACTACAGAATAACAGCCTAACCTTGTGTTGTTTTTTCAGTACCTCCTCTCTCACAGTGCGCTGGTTGACGTGTGTTCAGTGTAACTGTAGTGTTGGTGAATAACAGTGATGTTAAATATTAAATATCCAGATTCCACCCACACTCTGACTGTTTCAACAAAGTCCTGTTTGATGAAAATAAATAAATGATGCTTTTCTAAAAGAGAACTTCAGGTTGTTGTGCTTTCCAGATGACTCACCCGAGGAATCCCACGTGCATTGTGCCTCTGATCCAGCTTGTGTTCACATCGACATGCCAAGGATGAAGAGATGACATGCCAGCAGCCGAGTGAAAAGAAATCCCCCGTGTTTTGTTATTAATTTCATCCCTTTTGTTTCTTTGTGAAATGAAGATGACACATATCAACCAGGACAATTTAGATATGTTTACGTCTTTTATATTTGCTCCTTTCAAATCCACAGTGTGGGAGGATTCACATCCGTCAGCGCTGACATGTCTGATGGCTGTTAGCACTCTGCAGAGCGCAGATGAGGGAAATATGTAAAGCTGTGAGGCTGCAGGAGCACAAGAAGTGACTCTCTGTGAAAAGACACTTAGCCCGTTTAAACACTCAAGACGCCCCGAGGTGATTCAACGGATTCCTGTTTGATTCTTTTCTTTGATCAGAGACGAGATGTGAAACTGACATCTTCAGCGCGTTCAGAAACTCAGTGCAGAAGGGCCAGCTAAAGGGGATATTCAGTCTCATCAGAGTACAGTCAATGCGGTTGAGCAGGATGATAAATGCCACTGGGACTCGCTCCCTTTTAGAAAACTCAAACATATCCTTCTAGGTTAACGCCTGGAAAACCTTTGATGTGCTGAAGCCACACATTTCCTCTGCTTTGCTCGTCCTGCAGCTCACAGGATTATATGCAGCTCACTACTTTGTGTTTCTATCTTGAGTCACAGCGTGGTGGAAGCTGCACGAAACATGACGCTGCACCTTTTAAAACTACATTTAAGTGTTCAAATGTGCAGCCAGGGCTCCTCGCTATTTCATGCTGCTTGACAGTGGCATCTCTTACTGTCAGAAAAAAAACCTTTTCGCTTTGCGACTATTTTTAAATCCAGAATTCTTTGTACTGATGTAAATGATTGTAGTTATTTTGGATAGTGTTATGCTGACAGAGGAGAAGTTTCCCTGCAGATATTTACGTTCACCTCTTTTTATCCCATGTGCCATGTTGTGTTTTCTTGAAGGGAAAATTATCAGCTTATGTTTATGCACATTTTATAGTGTCTGGTTGAGCCACGTTCACCAATTTAGTTTAACATGCTAACATTTGCTAATTAGCGCTACACACATGTTGCCCTTCGTCATTAAGCTAGGCAGGCAGCAGTTTACTACAGAAGCATTTTTTGTTATTTCTGTTTCAATTCTCTTAAAATCCCGACAGCAATCAATACATCGAATGCTCTGAACAAAAAACAAAAAAAATGGTTGCTTTTGCAGCACTGCAAATATCCATTATCCAAATCAGACCTGATTTATAAAGCAGTTTTAATAAACAATAGGTATTACAAAGTGCTTCATTCTGCAGGCACCAAATATTGTATTTTTTTTTCATTCATATAAAAAACGCTTTATTTAAGGCATGTTTATTTGTTTTGTTTTACTTATACTGTAGAGCAGGGGTGTCAAACTCAATTTAATCACGGGCCACTTCAGCATTATGGTTGCACTCAAAGGGCCGGTTGTAACTTGAAGACTATATAAAAATACATATATAAATATTTAATATAAAATAATGTATGCATTGGATTATTATTGGATCGGGTAATAACTTCGTTACGTCTGAAAGCAGAAGTCTAGGGCAAATAATTGCAAGTCTCTTCAGTGAGCATTTGACAAAATGATTTAAAAAGAAAAGCCAAATTCTGAAGAAGAAAAAAAAAGAAAAGTGACATTTTGAAAAAAAATATCTAATTCTGAGAAAAAGTGCATATTTTGAAGAAATGTCCAAATCTGAGAAAAAAGTCAAATTTGAGATGCATTGTGGGACATGTAGTTTATGGGCAACGTGCTTCTGTAAAGTAGCATGTAACCGTATAATAAACATATTATTGTGGGGCCACAGAAAATGAAGTCGCGGGCCCGATTTGGCCCCCGGGCCTTGAGTTTGACACCCCTGCTGTAAAGAAACACGTTTGTATTTCGTGAAAATAACATGTTTGGGAAAACCAACTGGATAAATAAAAAGTAGAAAATCAATAATATTTTGTATCTAATGTTGGCACTGAATGTAAATCAGGAAACCTCCCAAATAATCGGGACTTATCTTCCGAGGAACATGAACACAATTAAATGGCAATACATGTTGGAGTTGTTGAGTTGTTTTTAGTCTCATGTTTGCTTTCAAAAGAAGCTCAAAAAAGGTGCTGACACTGTAGATCTTCCCAAAATATTCTGAGCAGGACAAACAGAAGCATGGACCCTTCAGGACTGAGAGATGTGAGACCCGGCAGATAAAACACGGAGTCAGTAACCTTCTTGTTTTCATCCAGCTTGTCTACTGTTTATCACCAGAGAGTGAATACACAACACTGTCCATTTGTTTTACAGCGGTGTTACAGCCGGCGCTGGATAGAAGTGTTTCGCCCCGTGCAGCTGGCAGATGCTGAATCACCACAGAAACACTCCTCCAATGAATAATTCATCCTCTACTGGAGCCTCTTTGGGCCCCGCTGAGATCAGAGACCTTCATCCTCTCCCTCCATCACTTCACTATATTGACCTGCTTCTCCTTCGTCCTCCTCTTGGCATGTTGCCCATTTTAATGAGTCGCATCCCGTAATTATTCAACGCGGCTCCTCCTCAGACATGTAAAGAAAAGCTGTAATTACTGCAGCATCCAGCCGTGTCTGTTTAGATCACAGAGGTGAGAGTGGGACCCGCATGAAGACGAGAGCAGCTGATCGTGCAGGAAAGGTCTGCTGTGATGATGATGATGATGATGATGATGAAGATGTGTTGTGATTTTAACCAGACACTTTGAGTATATAAATGTGCATGATGTGGTGATCATGCATAGTCAGTTGTGTTTGCAGGACATCAGCATCAAACATATATATGTGAGCATATATATAAAAATATATATATGCTCACATAATTAACTTATAGGAGGATATCCATGTTTTGTTGTCGCTACACAACTTCTGCTAAGAGTTCAAGTTTGTCATGATTATAAGAAATTGCAAATTGTTTATAAGATATCCGATTGTCCCATGAGTTTCTGTTGAACTCTAATACATGTTTGTATTCACCAGTTGGTCAAACGGTTGACTGATGTCCATCTCCCTTTGCTGCTGAAGGTCACGTGGTGTGATTGAGAGCTCCAGAGAAGCTCTTAAATGGACCTTAAGGTGAGATTTTTATTTTATTCACCCTGAGGAAACTGTCTGACATGTCTCTGGAGAAAACTGCTTATTTCTCAAAAACAAAATATTAAGCATTCTTTACATATTATATTTAAATGTTGGCAACTCGGTAGTATTGAGACTAACAGTATTTCTCTCCTTCGATATAACAATCGTCCTCTGAAAGTCTATTTATTTGACTTGAGTTTAGTCCATGATGCCCTTCTGTTGGCTTCTGTCTGTAGAGATATCAGAGCATCTCGTCTCATCACACATTAGCAGTTATATAAAAGTGCCTTTCTGCTCTGACTGTACGTGTGTTGTCATGGCGCTCTGCTTGAGACGACAGATCTCTTCTCTCAGATCAGAGTTGATGGTAATTATCCCGCCCACCGAGCGTTTATAATCTGAGCGGCTGTGGAGTCTGAATTCAATCAGCTGAGTAATTATAGAGTTATCCCACCTACAGCATGTAAGAGAGAGTCGGTCGACCATCTCCTCGTTCACAGATCTGATGAACACACTTCATTTCATTCACGTGTCTTCTTGTTAATTGAGGAAATATCTGAAACAGACGCCTCGGCTGAACCGCTCATTACAATCAATTAACGTGATGTGTTATCTTTTCCACTGAAAGACAGGACTGCAGCATCTTAGAATACGAATTACTCTGTTCCTAAATTGATCAAATCTCGACATATTTGAGTTTCGATTTTAACTGTTTCCAACGGGCAATACCTATTTTGATGTAGTTTCAACTGTTGAGTCCTTGTGTAAAAATAACTGTGCACATTCATTCCTTGGATCACAGTTTGTAGTTTTATTAAAATCATAACCTCAGGGCTGGCAACCCCGTGCCGTTATTTGCTGGTTTTCTGCAGCGTGGTACTGTGTAGTGATGCTCAGGCAACTCATGAGGTGCCAGGTCACATTCAGCTGATAATGAAACAGCAGCACAGAGCAGAGGCTGCGAATACATTTAATTTAACTGTAGGTGTTGGCAGAGACAGGAACGTACCTTTTTTACTTAGATTAAGCCAAGACAAGTCATATCAAATGTGTGTTTATTGGGGATGTTGTGCCTTTATAAGGAAACAGACTGTAGAAAGTATTAAAAATGTAAAAAAAAAAGGGTATTTTGGATTTCTGTTCTGTTCTGATTTTTCATTTTTTGTCACAAAGCGTACATTTAAAACATTTAAAATAGTTCATCCTGTAAGATTGATGCAGTTGAATCGCCCCCATTGGACTCCTTTGTTTACTTCCGGAACATAATGACATCACTGTGTCGTAACAACCAGAAATGTAAACACCGGTAGTCACTCACGGTAACGCCCACCCAGCCGGTGGTTCACTGTTGGTTGGCGCCTCCATTCAATTCTCACTATATATTTTAGACGGAGCAGGAAGGGGAGGGTGTGTGCGCAGCAAGAGAGATCGCCGGAGTAACACACTCATCCGTTAGAAACCAACAGTAAGGTCGTTTAAAGTCTGTGTCGCCGTTTTGTCGGATCCGCCGTCCACCGTCATCATACCTTTCTGCCGCTTCACGTTTCCGAATTATTGTTTACAAATCTGAAAGGAACCGTTTCATCTTACACCCTGGTAAACAAAAAAATCCATTGGCTAGTGCTCGTAACACATTGTACGTGCTAAGGGGCGGGACAACTCTTAGTGGTTGACCAATCACAACAGAGCTGGCCAGCTAACCAATCAGAGAAGACTGGGCTCTGGTTTCAGACAGAGGGTGAAAAGAGGTGCTGCAGCACAGACAGTATGAGAAAAATAAAGAGCTTTTTGAACATTAAAGCATGGAGACATGTCCCAGTAGAGACACTACATACTGATATACACCTGAACATCAGCAGGAGAGGACTCTTTAAAGTAGAGACACAACATACTGATATACTCCTGAACATCAGCAGGAGAGGACTCTTTAAAGTAGAGACACTACATACTGATATACACCTGAACATCAGCAGGAGAGGACTCTTTAAAGTAGAGACACTACATACTGATATACATCTGAACATCAGCAGGAGAGGACTCTTTAAAGTAGAGACACTACATTCTGATATACACCTGAACATCAGCAGGAGAGGACTCTTTAAAGTAGAGACACTACATACTGATATACACCTGAACATCAGCAGGAGAGGACTCTTTAAAGTAGAGACACTACATACTGATATACACCTGAACATCAGCAGGAGAGGACTCTTTAAAGTAGAGACACTACATACTGATATACACCTGAACATCAGCAGGAGAGGACTCTTTAAAGTAGAGACACTACATACTGATATACACCTGAACATCAGCAGGAGAGGACTCTTTAAAGTAGAGACACTACATACTGATATACACCTGAACATCAGCAGGAGAGGACTCTTTAAAGTAGAGACACTACATACTGATATACACCTGAACATCAGCAGGAGAGGACTCTTTAAAGTAGAGACACTACACACTGATATACGCCTGAGAATAAGAACAATAGGGCTGCTTTAAATAAACACGATGTGTGCTGAAGATAAGATCAACCCCAAAGGATCTGATGTCTTTACTCTTTATCAGATTGAAGTTGTTACCCTCTTATCAGGAGGATTTGAGTGAGATATTTTGGAAACAAAAGTTGGTAATAATATTCGAGGCCATGTGAATGGTGGTGTGTCGAAGGCCTGCAGCCTCTTCCTCTTCCTCTTCCTCACAGCTCTGCACCCGATAAGAGCGCGCAGAAGGGAAAATGCCTGTTTTCAGAAAATCAATTTATTTTTGGATAGCGAGGCTGTAAGGTGGCTCGGCCGTGACGACTGATACGTATCAGGACTCCTCTGCTCTGTGGAAGCTGGACATGTTTTGGAGAGGAAGGCGCTGAGTGGGAGGATAATCCTTTAAAAGGACACATCGTCTGCAGGCAGCCATTTTTAAAAAGTTGTCCTTCGCTGCTGTTATTTCTCAGCCACAGATTAGCTCTGTTTCTTCCGGTTATTTTTCCATTAGAGATAAGAGCGTTGTTATCTCCTTAAGAAGCAGAGGTGGGAAGAGTCAAGGTGCTCTTAAACTGTGCGACTGTACAGCATCTGATACGTTTCCTCTGCGGACACAAAATCAGACTTTTCAACGCCTTGTGGATTCCTCTGTCCTTCCTTTTTCTAAAAACCTTCCACCCACCCTCTTTAATCCGATGTCATGTGACAACCATTCAGATAAATTAATTTCATTTGTTCAAAAACAGTTAGACATACAAGTCCAATCTTGAGACATGATGAGATATGGATGGCTGTGGCTCAGTGGATATTGTGATGGACTTCGAATCAGGGGGTAGGAAGGTTGAGCCCCACTGCAGTCAGCATGTTGTTGTGTCCCTGAGACACTTCAGCCCAATCTGCTCATGGGGATTGCCCACAGTATTGAGTATGTAAATCGCTTTGGATAAAAGCATCTAACAAGTGACATGTAATGTATGGAAAATGAGAAAACCTGATGAGCTCCCTGAAGTTGAGATGAGCAAAATATTTTACATTTTCCATAACAATTTCCAGCGGCAATGGATTCTAGCTGACCATTGCTCTGTACCCTGTTTACTGTTTCATATGTACTTAAGCTTAGGGAAGCCTCCTCTCTATTGCCTGTCGTGTTTGCTAAGTTATCGTAACTTAATAAACCTGGAGATTTGCAGTTTTGTTTATTTTTGTACAAAATTGCACTACAAACGACGATGTTCATTTTTGTTGGCGATGGCAGTACCCGTCTCAGAAGCAGAAGTTTCTCAGTATTATGAATAGACTCGTCAGAGCAGGCAGCCGAGATATTACTGTGTCTTCGAGAAAGTGCTGTTTTTTTCTTTTTTTCCTGTTAGCATCCTCCATTCATTTAAAGCACCATCTCCCTCAGCCCTACTATAATGTAACGTCATTCAGAAAAGAAGCTTCCAGATGCCTAAATTCACACGTTCCCCTAAATGATTTGGTCTCGAGGCGATATGCGACGCGCCCGACGCACTTCCAAGTTTTTAAGATGATTGTGTTTCCACTCATGTGTAATTATCCCAGCAGGAAGCCTTTCCTTTTCCTCCAGGTATCAGCTGCCTCCATTAGAGTGGATATCACGAGTGTCTCCTTTACCTCCCACTTTACACACACCTACAGGCTGACATTTAGAGAAACCTCCTGTTTCTGTTTGCTAGTCTCTGCTCAGCGGGGAGCCCCATCTCATTCCCGCCCAAATTACTCCCCCCTTTTTTCCATCTTCAATTTGCTGCTCCCGTTGCCATCGTGCCGCTCTTCAACTGCTTTTATTTCATTTTTTTATAGCTCCACCAATTTCATGATATTTCACCAAAATGACACTCAGCAGCAGCAGCGGTACGATTGCTCAATTCAGCCTCAGTTAGCTTTAATCCAGGTGACAGGCGGAGGGACAAAGATGCTTTGACAGGGTGTGTATGGACGGCATTAGCGTGCAATCTGTTGTGTGTTTTCGAGCCCGATAAGACGCTCGGGAAACCGTTTTTTAAGCCGTGCTACACAGGAAATAACTCAGAGGTAAACACGTTGTTTCCCCTGTTGTGACAGCGGGATTTATGTCAGACCCACAGCAGAGTAAAGAAGATTATGGTCAAGAAATGCAGGAATCATTAGCGGCTTTAATGCTTTAAAAGGGCAATGTATTCACTGAGCAACATAAATGTTTCCGAGCCAGTCTGAAAGGATCATGAATAATGCATTTTCTAAAGCCTAATTTCCTCGATGTACGGAGTTAGCTTTTTCGTCTGTTTTCATTTATTTCTCTGCAATGTAGGCGTCGTGAAGGCAGAACAAAATCACTTTACTTGTGAGGAAATATCATTTTGGAGTCTTTTCTATCAATAAATGGAGATTAAAAACAGAATTCCCAGTTTAATCCAACCTCCTCTTACTGACCTCCACCTTGACCCCTCCCTTGTCGAAATGCAGGAGTGTTGTGGATATTAGTGAGAAATTCTCTGCACATACAAAGTGACAAATTGAAGTTTAAGGGAGGGAAAGAAAACAGTCGTGATTGAACGCTCTGTCCAGAGGAGGCTGCGCTCACCGTGGTTCATCTCTACTCTCCTCCTCACATTTATAAAAACTTTTTGTGAATATGTAAACACACTCTATGTGTGTGTTCTTCAACCGACTTAACTGATCATGTTTAAACTAGTTCAATATCATATTTTTTGGAGCTGTTCATGATATTTGTATTTTTCACAGATGTTTTAGTATTGCCTAAAAGCTTCCTCTCATCCACCTCCATAACGACAATGCACATATTATATTTTATTTGAAGTACTTTGCAACAGTATACTACACGTAGTTTTTAAGTATATCCAGATTTCACGTAAATAATTGTGTTTATCTTAAAGGTGTGGTAGGTAATTCACTTTAGAAACACTTTTTGTTATATTCCATGGAATGCTCTTAACATCCCGATAGCAATGAATATATTAAATGCTTTGACAATAAATACATTCAAAAAATGTCATCTGTGGAAGCCGTGGCGCTGTAAAAAGCACGACCAATCATCTGAGCCGGCCCGGCTAAAGTAACTGGATGGCCTACCTGCCTGTCAGCCTTCCATCTGTGCACAAACTTATCTCGTGCCCTCATTGGTCATGTGCGCGTTCGTGTGTGTTGGAGGAGGGGCTCTGTAAGGAAGGGGCAGATTTTTTACGGTTGTGTATTTTCAAATTCTAGCACACTCCAGCTGGTTTCTCCATTCTTACCTACCCCACTTTTAACGTATAATAGTTTCAATTGTTTTTATTTTATCGTTTGGTTGTCTTACTTCTTTAACTGTGTTTATGTATACACCACGTACAAAAAAAAGGGGGTAATTTGGGCGGGAATGAGATGGGGCTCCCCGCTAAGCAGAGACTAGCAAACAGAAACAGGAGGTTTCTCTAAAGGTCAGCCTGTAGGTGTGTGTAAAGTGGGAGGTAAAGGAGACACTCGTGATATCCACTCTAAAGGAAGCAGCTGATACCTGGAGGAAAAGGAAAGGCTTCCTGCTGGGATAATTACACATGAGTGAAAACACAATCATCTTAAAAACTTGGAAGTGCGTCGGGCGCGTTGCATATCGCCTCGAGACCAAATCATTTAGGGGAACGTGTGAATTTAGGCATCTGGAAGCTTCTTTTCTGAATGACGTTACCTTATAGTAGGGCTGAGGGAGATGGTGCTTTAATTGTCACCTACTTGGCGATAAACCTGATTCTGATTTCTGATATATATTCTCTTTATGTTTTTGCCGTGTTTGCTTTGTTTAATTTGTTCAGGTAATTGAAGCCATAACAGGGCCTCTTCAGAAGATATGGTATATGAACTGTATTTATATAGCGCTTCATCAGGTCTTTACGACCCCTCAAAGAGTCATTAACCCTTTCACACCTCATTCATACAGAGCAGTACCACTTGCTCTAGGAAACTCACACACACACACATTACATTTAGCTGACGCTTTTATCCAAAGTGCATTCGACCAGGAACATACAACCTTGAAGAAAACAGAATCATATAAGTACATCAGGTTTCATAGAGCCAAACATTTATACTAACAAAGCCAGTGCTCATTCCACCACTTCGGAGCCAGGATAGCAAACCCACGTGTTTTTGCTGATGGGAACTTGGGTCCCCCTCGCAGTGCACACACACACACACACCGTTGGCCATCGGGTGCAACTCAGTATCTTGTTGACTGCACAGGCTGGGGTCGAACCAACAACCTTCTAGTTGAAAGACGACCTCGCTCCCTCGCTGCCACAGTCGCCCAATATAAAAGAATAAGACATCCGAAGTGCAAGAAAGTAGTGCCATAATGATGCTGGAATAGGTCACTATGAACATGTTAGTTAGAATACCACGAACGGAAAGTAAATAAAATACTTTACAGTGGAAAGAAATACTGTTTATTGTAATAAAATATAAATATGAGGACTCTTCCCCATATGTGATTAATACTGTATATCTAATCTAATCTCATGCGCTAGACATAAGCAAAGACGCAGTGCATTCATATTAATAATCACATCAATGCTGAATCCAGATTATTCTAATTACTCCTTAATGATATGGGTATTGCACGGTTGACTGATTGTGTATATTGACAGATGAGTTAAAGGTTGTGCACCTGAAACACATCACTGATGCAGTTTCTGCCCCCGAGGTCAGAGTGATGGATTATTAGTTTACCAGACTTTGAAATGCGTGAGACAGAGACAGATCTCAGTAAATCGGGGAAAGACCGTTTTTCTTTTTTTTTTCTGAAACAGAGTGGAGGGATGAGAAACGAGCTCGGTTTCCTCCTGAGCGGGAAGATGAACCTCGATCTGTTTCTCTTTCATCATCGTGTGCAACAAATGTTCAGGAGTGTTCTGCTGACACTGAGCAGAATAATGAACCGTGGCACGTCACAAGCAGCCTGACAGAAACACAACCATAGACAACACACTCTAATAACAACCATTGATATGCAATATGTACGATATGAATAATTGCAATTTAATTATTTAACTTTACACACAATTTATCAAATTCTATTCCACACGTTTACTTAACCCTGCATTCTTGCATTGTTTTATTGGACTTTTTATTTTTTTAAGTCTTAAGAATATGGCATATCATTGTTGGGGGAGTGTAGCTGTTGGGCGTATGACAAGAAATCCTTTTATTCTTTATTATTTTAATTTATAAAGTTCAGTCATGTGAGGCTGACAGATAAATGCTCTGATTTGATTCGCTGGTACTCAAATTACATTTCGTTTTTAAAGGTTAGTGAGTATAGGTCAGTGGTTCCCAACCTGGAGGGGCGCCAAAGATCGCAGGGGGGCGCCAGGCCTCAGATGATTTGAGGCCAAATATCATATTTAGACTTTTGTTATTTTTTTTTATTTTTTTTTCTTACAGGCATTACAAGGCAATACATGATTGTCACTAAAAGCCTTGTCTCTACTTTACAATAAAATATAAAAAACAATTGGCTAATTAATTTTAATAACAATTCAAGTTATTATTAAAGGCACAAAAAGACATAAATGTATAATTCTTTCTTTAATAGAAATGTTTCTTCTGCCCGTAAAGTGTCCAAACCAGGGTTTTCTGGATAAGCGCATTTCTAAAACAGTCATTGTCCATGCCGGTTTCAGTTGGATTATTTGTCACAGTTGCTCCGATCAGATCGGTCTCCTCCATTTTGTAGATTATTTACGACTTTTGAATCCACATAAACGCATCGGCAAAATCCGGCTTACTTTGAGCATGTGTTTTAAACAGTTTGATCCCTTTGTGAATTGATTCCACTTGCGCCATCTTTTAATTTCTTCATACAGCGGGAATCCAAATGAATGAATCCTGAGTCTAATAACCATCAAAGTCTCTCCAACAGTGCTCCTTAATTACACTTTCATCCTCCTTTAACAAAATACTTCACATTCATCCAGTTTGACAGTAGTTGTAGCATTTTTGAGACCCCCCCCCCCCCCCTTGTGTGTGTTGGGGGGGGGGGGGGAGACAGGAGTCATTTGGGGGGGCTCTTGGGAACCCCTGGTATAGATGTTGTGTTTTGCACCAAAAGTCAAGCAAAAAAAGGACAATTGTATTTAAACATTTCAACATTGCACACTTTGGCGGATTCTTTATTGAACATTCGACCAACAAACTCATCAACCGCTGTCAGTTTTTGACGTGTTTGTTTCTGCTCGTTACATACCCTGTTTATTCTAAATAACATTATGTGTTCACAACAACAACGGCATAGTTTGAAGCATAGAGACAACATCAAAGCTGCAGAATTGCACAACTTCATCCACTAATGGGATGAAATAATCATGAAATAAATCCTGACCGTGGCCACTTCATTCACACGCTTTTATAACTTCTGACTCTTTCAAAACATCACTTACGACTTTTAGTCACATGTTGAATATTGTAACATTCACAGATGGAGTCGGAAACAGGCTTCCAGTTATTAGGCTTTATTAACTCTTGTTTTCTAGATGATCACAGGTACAGGGATAGCTTGTGGGTTCAACCTCACACACTCACACACACACTCCTATTTATAACCCAGACTACGTCACAACTTCCCGCCCTCCCCCGTCTGCTCCCCCAACCACAGGCCCGCACCTAGACCAGCATCACTGTGCAGCTCTGTGATTGGCAGAGAGACGGGGGATGCCTGAGTGACACCCTCAGCATCCTATCAGGGTCGCTACAATATGTTCAGAGGTTTAGTAGTGTTGGGGGGATGGTGGGTTAAAATGTGCATCAATTAACCAGGAAAAAGCACATATTTAGGTCAAAGAAATATGTGAAAAGACATCTTAATGTAAAGTGTTTTTCCCACTGAGAGACATATACGCTGTGCTTTAATATTAATGCAATAATAATAAAACAGAGAACATGTTGGAAACAATCAAGATGCTAAAACTCAAATGGTTGGATTGTCTTGAGTAAATCCCATTTGATTTGCACCTTATCCTGAGATTTGATTGTTATTCCTGTCGCTTTTGACTACAATCAGCTTTCTTTCGTGGTTGTTTTGTTGCAGCAGCTCTCACCTGGGAAGAAGACGTCCTCCTGGTTTTGCTCTGGGGCTTTTTCATGTTCATTCACGGTTCAGCTGAATAAACACCGGCTGAATAAAGCATCTTGTTACATCCACCCTCAGTGTGTTCAACACGCCCGCTGCTGTTTCACTGATTTCTGCTCCGGTCTCAGGGGGTTTGATAAGAGCTGGCACCGCTCCTCGCTCCTCGGGGTCTTCTCCGCTCTGAACACAGTTTGATACGAACAGAAACATGACTGCAGGATCAGAAATGGAGGAATATTTAGTCTCCATCTTCAAAATGTTGCAAATCCCCTCAAGTTTCTCAACAGAAAAGAAGATGGCACGCAGTACATGGAAAATGTATTTTTGTCAGATCAGGTCTAAAATTGTTATTGCATCCCAGCAGCGTTATTAACAACATCAACAAACTGCTCCTGTTCACAGGAAACCACTTGGTTAGTGTGAGGAAGCGCACACACTCCCTCACTAACATGTTGGTCTTAACTATTTGTTTGTTAAGAAAGGTAGCACATGTTTGTTCAGAGTTGTCTTTATTTCAGTTAAAGTTATAAAAACAGTTTACATAGACAAACTAATAAAATGCATCTAAATTAATTTGTCAGTCTGTAAAATACACAAGCACCAAGTAATCACCATTTCCTTTGTTCAGACCTGGAGGCCATCTTGTCCCAATGCTCAAAGGGGGAGCACGCCTCCAAAGTACTCCTTATATGTGGCGTATGAGTAGGCGGAGTCTTGGACGCGATTGGTCAGGAAATGTGTGATTTTATGTCAATTAGGTTAAAAACTATCCGTTTTAAGCAGACCTTGTTGTTTTTGAAGGTATAATATGTATGTTGATGCAATAATGAATTTACTTAAGCCTTTAGGGTTTTATTAAATGTAGACAACAGTGTTTAATTTTGTATTTAACCCTTCACTCCGCTTTCAGAACCATGACCTGATTGGCCAGGTTGGAGTGGGAAGGCGGGCAGTCTCCTATAAATGTGGTTGGGAAGAGAGGGGAAGGGGGCATTTTGTGTTTGTTCCTTGCTGGTGAATGCAGCACCAGACATGCAGTTTGTGTTTCTGGGGAATAAAGATGAAGGCTAAGAATAAAACGCCTGTTTATTTTTGCAAGAAAAAACCCTCTCTCCACGTATCGTTGTTTCACCTGCACCTCACATCGTAACAGTTAGATGTAGTTGATACAACTGTAAGGCAACAATTAGAAACATCTCCTATCTGTTAGGTATTTACGTAGCCTACATTAGACTATGTTCGTACCTTAAGTATGTACAGTATGTGAGGTCGCTAAACTCATGTAAATAACTTTAAATAAGTCAATGTTGACTTTTCGTGATTTCACACGGAATTACATATGACCGGAAAAATTACAGCAGGATCAGAAACAGAGAAATGTTTATTTTTTGCAAACATCTTCAGAAATCCATCAATTCCCCTCAAGTTTCTCAAAACACACGAGGTCACGTGTCACGAAGCTGATCTTTAGAAAATAGTGAAGGACAATATTTGATCACAGCAGCTCGATTACCGACATCAACAAGGACAAATATCTAAGACAAGAACAAGTTCAAATAACATTAAAATCACTAAGGAAACATGTTGAAGACCTTTTAAAGTATATCTGATCTGGGATTAAGCTCTGTACTTAATTTTAGAATTGACTGGGGTACAAATATGACTTAAGCTTTATTATTTGTTGTCTTTATGAAACGTGGATCATGCATAAAAATACATTAATACCAAAAAGACAAAAGATGATTTTTGCCAGATTTAGCTATACGCTATTTTCCGTCTGCAGTCCCTTGGCAGGTGCACTCATAACAATCAACTGACGTACTTTAGTCTCTATCACACTAACACCTTTTATTATTAAATCACGGGGCCCTTTATCTCCATCTAGCCTGTTCAAAAATGTTGTAATCGTCGCAGGGGTTACCTCCTGCTACGGGTTAGGAAGGAAATATGACCCTTAATATTTAAATCTTTGTGTTTTTGCCGATGTTATGTCTTCTCTTAACAAGGACCTTGATCAAAGAGGCATGGATTGCAAAAATATGGTGGGTTTATTTCAAGAAAATGTTTTTTAAGACCTCATATGTAAAACAAAAGTTCTAGTTTCAAAGGAAGTTTATTAAACATTTTAACAATTGAAATTGCAAAACAGTGGGACACAAAAGAAAAAAAAGATAAGCCAAACACCAAAAAGTGCAATATATTAATATGTGCAATACCCAATCAAAAACACATGCAGTGAGAGACTGGGTGACTTTCGCCAGGCGGTCAGCTGTTTTCACTCCTGTTAGTTTATTCATTTATTTGGGGAGTTTTGCATGAGCAGCGATGGCCGTCTCATTAAGCTAGAGAAGCAGCTGTTTAGGGCCACACCTGCTGCTGGAAAGGCTGCATCCTGAAATAATCGGACCACACGCTGCGCACATCTGAGAGCCCGGGCCCACTGCTGCCTGCTCACAGGGAAACATGATTAATAACACACGTTTAGGTGAGATCATTAGTGGCTTCAGAGCAAAGCTGTATGAGATGCATCATTTAACATCTTCTTTCACTCTTTTTTTTCCCAGACCTACTTTATAGAGAGGTGCAGTGATGACGTATTTTTGTTGGCCGAACAGGAATTTAGTATCGCAAGGGCTCCTTGGACAAAAATATATTGGATTCGAAAATATTGCAGTAAAGTAAGAGGATTGACGTTTATGATCATTGTTCAGCACAATATTCTCAACATATTAACACCACTTTATGATTATTGAAGTCAAAAGCTAGCGTTAGGCTATGGAACTACAGCACGGTCACATGACTTCACTTCACCACCGCTAAGCTAAAGGTGGCTAATGTTGGGCTATAAAGGAACTACAGCACGGTCACATGACTTCACTTCACCACCGCTAAGCTAAAGGTGGCTAATGTTGGGCTATAAAGGAACTACAGCACGGTCACATGACTTCACTTCACCACAGCTAAGCTAAAGGTGGCTAATGTTGGGCTATAAAGGAACTACAGCACGGTCACATGACTTCACTTCACCACAGCTAAGCTAAAGGTGGCTAATGTTGGGCTATAAAGGAACTACAGCACGGTCACATGACTTCACTTCACCACCGCTAAGCTAAAGGTGGCTAATGTTTGGCTATAAAGGAACTACAGCACGGTCACATGACTTCACTTCACCACCGCTAAGCTAAAGGTGGCTAATGTTGGGCTATAAAGGAACTACAGCACGGTCACATGACTTCAGGTCACCACAGCTAAGCTAAAGGTGGCTAATGTTGGGCTATAAAGGAACTACAGCACAGTCACACGACTTCACGTCACCACCGCTAAGCTAAAGGTGGCTAATGTTGGGCTATAAAGGAACTACAGCACGGTCACATGACTTCACGTCACCACCGCTAAGCTAAAGGTGGCTAATGTTGGGCTATAAAGGAACTACAGCACGGTCACATGACTTCACGTCACCACCGCTAAGCTAAAGGCGGTTAATGTTGGGCTATAAAGGAACTACAGCACGGTCACACGACTTCACGTCACCACCGCTAAGCTAAAGGCGGCTAATGTTGGGCTATAAAGGAACTACAGCACGGTCACATGACTTCACGTCACCACCGCTAAGCTAAAGGTGGCTAATGTTGGGCTATAAAGGAACTACAGCATGTTGTTAAAGCACTTTGAGCTGCACTTAGTACATGAAAGTTCTATAACTATAAAGCTTTATTCTTACTATTACTAAAACATAATTGCCCCCTCGGAAAAATTATGTATTCTGATTCTGATTTAATTTCAGTTCATCACAATGTTTTTCACTGCTTATTTTCATTGTAGGTTGAATTTCAGTTCACATGAATAAACCTGCTATGCAGTGAATGAGAGAGCCTTGAACAGGGCTAAAGCTTCTGAGCATTTTTAACACAGCATGTTGATCTCAACAGGCCATTTAAATCCTGTCTGGTTTCATTTCCAGACGACCAGTTGATCCCTCTGCGGCCGGCGCTCTGTGTTTTCAGGTGAGGAGGTTTCATTATTTTGATTTCCCAGCAGCCTCACAGCTCCTCACTGCGTCCCTTTGTTGGGACATTTCTGCTCATTACTGTGCAGCCAAATAACAAAACAAATGGATCAACAAATGAATCTGCAGCTCCATTTAATTTTCTTCTACAATTGTCCTATAATAAATGTTCTGTGCAGGAATGAGTCCTGTTTACCACTTTCGGCTCCCACAACTCTTACTTTTCTTGAAAGTATTTTTGGTTAGAAGCCTGAAATAAGGTCTGTGGTTAACACAAGCATAAGAGATTTCATATTTTGTTCTATAATATACAAATACGTCAGTCAATACCCCACTCGTAAATGTCCAAAGCTTCTATGTGTCTTTAAAACTGCAGTCGTTTGGTGGCACAAGTTTGTAAAGGAGACGACAAAAAATCATGATGCCCAACATTAGCTGCCTTTAGCTTAGCGTTAGTGACGTTTATAGCTTAACGTTAGTTTTTGTACTTCTGCCGATTGCATTTAAGCTTAAAAAAACATAAAGTGGTGTCTATATGTTTGGATTATCCTGTTGAACAAAACGTGTAAGTATCATAAACGCCACAAAGCTTACTTTCAGAAATATTCCAAAATCAAATGGACAAATCCTATTGGCTTTTTGTTGAGGTAACCATTGTGATGCTAACTTCAAAGTCGCTCTGCCCAAAAATCGACCTCCCTTCACCACTTCAAAGCCTCTTCTTTTCTCCATCCTACACCATTATGTCCTTTTATTTTCCTCCACCAGCAGCCATTCATCACGGGTCTGAGCGACTGTCATGGCCGCCTCTTCCCAGAAGGCCGTTGGCTCACAGCTTGTTAACGTGTCGACTCGCTGACCGCCCACGACTCTGTCTGGATGTCTCCGCCTGGCCCAAGAGGCTCATGGGTAATCTCTCATCCACTGACTGTGAGTAAACAGAAGTATCTTAATCCATCAGTAGACGCCGCCTGGCTCGCCTCGACCTTAAATGAAATCCAACTCAATCTTAATTAGCTGTTTGCAATCAGAGCAAAAAATCACTGCTGATATATTTATTTTTCTAGTGGTCCAAATGTATTATTAAAAATGCTCTTTGCAGCATTCAAGAGGGGAATTATTGTGCTAATCTAGTTTAGTGTAAGTCCTTTCGTAAATGACAACTATAGGTCAAATATTGCGTCTAACTGTGTCGTTTTTGAAGGATGACATTGTCCAATCTTGACACTTCAGCAGTGTATGTCTGCTTCATGTCTTGTCTTCTGAAACCCACATTACATTTCTAAAGTGTCTCTTAATCACCACTTTACAATGTCACAGAACAACAGGATGATTGGGTCCTTGTAACGCTTGTGAGTGTGAATTAATATGAGCAGCTTAGAGGGATCCTATCTACTGGAAAGGTTGTTTTAACTTGAGCTGAATGCTGTTTTGTATACTCTTAATATTAAAGCGGTCCCATTACGCTTTTTGGGGTTTTCCCTTTCCTCTCGTGTGATATATAGGTTTGTGTGCATGTAAATGGTCTCCAAATGCAAAGATCCCTGTGTCAAAAGGCTTGAAACCCCTCCATTGGACTCCATTGTTTACTCCTGTAACATGATGTCATCATGATGTAACCCTAGCGCTTCTATAGAGTGCCACAGTGACGCATCCTAAAACCCGGAGGTAAGCTGCGCATGGGTTCCTTCGACAAAAAAGCAATGCAATTTCTCCATTGGATTTTTGAAAATAGCTCGAAATAAGGTCTGTGGTTGAAACACATTTAAGAGACGGATCACGTTTTGTTCAGTCGGATGATCTCCACATGTCTACCCTACTTATATAATTAATCTATCGATTAGATTTATGATTCGAAAATTATAAAAGTTGGGTAGACGTGGAGATTATCCGACTGAACAAAACGTTATCCGTCTCTTAAAGGTGGGGTAGGTAAGTTTGAGAAACCGGCTCGAGATACACTTTTTGTTATATTCCATGGAATACTTTTAACATCCTGATAGCAATGAATATATGAAGTGCTTTGACAAAATATCCATAAAAAAAGTCATCTGTGGAAGCCGTAGTACTGTAAAAAGCACGACCAATCATCTGAGCCGGCCCGGCTAAAATAACTGGATGGCCTACCTGCCTGTCAGCCTTCCATCTGTGCACAAACTTATCTCGTGCCCTCATTGGTCATGTGCGCGTTCGTGTGTGTTGGAGGAGGGGCTCTGTAAGGAAGTGGCAGATTCTCTCCGGCTGTGTATTTTCAAATTCTAGCGCACTCGAACTGGTTTCTCCAAAATTACCTACCCCACCTTTAAATGTGTGTCAACCACAGACCTTATTCCGAGCTATTTTCAAAAATCCTATGGAGAAATTGCATTGCTTTTTTGTCGAAGGAACCCATGCGCAGCTTACTTCCGGGTGTTAGGATGTGTCATTGTGGCACTCTATTGGCTAGCGCTCCAACAAATTGTACGTGATAGGCTAAGGGGCGGGACATCTCTAAAGTTGTCCAATCACAACAGAGCCGGCCAGCTAACCTATCAGAGCAGACTGGGCTCTGGTTTCAGACAGAGGGTGAGAAGAGGTACTGCAGCACAGGCAGTATGAGACGAATAAAGAGCCTTTTGAACATTAAAGCATGGAGACATGTCCCAGGAGAGACACTACTTACTGATATACACCTCAAAATGTACATTATATGTCCTCTTTGAGAGGATTTGCGTAATCTTGACACCTGAAATCTTCACTTCCTAATCCCCTGCACAACATAACCTAACATTATGCACATTGCAAGGTCAAAACGCATCCATTCTCCGCCTTTAATTCCTCTTTCATGGACATTGTAAGCGTGGAGATTATCCGGTGGCTAGGTCAGAAGAATACGATTCTGTGCTTTTAACATTTTACTCTCCTAAAAAAGTGAGCTACAGTTTCACGTAGTCTCATTACAAAGCTTCCTGTTCAATTAGGAATATATTAGTGAATATTGTGTGATTAAAATAAACACGGACACAAGCTCAAGGTCGAAAACAATCGTACTCCCACATGAAAACAAACAATAAGCCCTTCATCTTCTTTCCTGCTCCAGAAACTGTGATTTAAATCAATAATATTTCTCCGTGTTGTTCATAAGGCGATCCGAGGGCCACATCTCTCTACATACATTATGCTAATACAACCTTAAGATAGTACTTTTAATTTCTGCAGCTGCAGCCCGAGCATTGTTCTGCTGATTACACAACACAATGCAGATGTGCTGTGTGGGAAAGAAGGCTGTAAAAAAGGTCAGATGGAGATTAACGCGTTACAGAAGAATTATAAAACACTTCAGCGATAAGTACTCTTTCCATTAGGGATGATTTAATGTTCTAATTAATCCTATATGTGTGATTTGCATAAACATTTGGACAAAATATGTTAATGAAAAAACATGTTATTTACACTACAGCATAATTCGTTCATTACAGTAAGGAGTGGAATAATATAAATATTATTCGGCATGTGGAAACATTATTTTAGACCGATTCAAATTAAATTCAGATTCATATTTATACACCAGACGTAATAAACAGCTTGAATATTAAAAGCATGTGTGTTCTTTTCCTAAAAAGAGCCACATAATTCTCACTTTAACACCCAAACAGGAATATATACATTTAGATAAAATAAGATGAGGTTCTGAGCCTGGGTTGTGACTTCCTATCTGCTTCACTTTGGGGTTTTTCGGAGGTTTTAAAAAAACATTTCCCTCTCTTCCAGAACGGGCTGCAGCCGGCTGATAGCAGCCTTCAGTCAGAGCTCAGATATATCTATCAGCAGACATAACAAAAATAAATGGATGAACATCCAACTGTGTGTGTGAAGCTTCCTCCTCCTCTTCCTCACCTCTGCCCTCTCGCCTCCACCTCCCTTCTCCTGTCAACTCTTCCCTTTGTCTCACTCTGTCTTCTTGTCTCACTCTGACTCCTTCCTGCTCTTTTAAAGACCCTTTGTCACTCCTTGAGTTGTGTTTTATTCCTCTATCCGCCCCTTTTATTCTCTCCTCTCTCATTGTTGCAAGAGCCGTGAAACATTTCCTGTGAACTCGGCAGAATCCCATTAATCATATCAGGCTTGTGAGGTTTGGACTTTGAGATAGCGTTTAGGGGGTGCTTTCCACTTGTATCTCCTCAAAGGAGTGCTGCAGGAATTAATCACAAGACCCACACATTTCAACATCTGACCTTGTCTCAAAGTCAATGGGAGTGTGTGGGAGAGAAACTCAGGGATTTGAACCTCTGCAGACCATTTACATGCACCTAAACCTATATAACCCTACAGGGAAGGGAAAACAAACAAAAAGCATGATAGGGAATCTTAAAGCAGTTTGTTAACAAGTGGCTAAATGACTAGATGGACTTTAGATATCATCACGCAGAGCACGGACACCTATCTCAGTGTTGTTTGAAGTGAATGTGAAGTTGCCCTCTGATTAATTTCACCACTAAAGCATCGCTCACATTTAAATGATGGTGCAAACATATTCAAAAATTGTTGCATTGACTCTACAAACTTGGACTTGGAGTTTTCAGTTTGTACTGTACGCTCAAATTAATGTCAACTCTAAAATAGCTGCATACTAAGAGGCGTTTATATGCAGTTTAATTCTCAGAGAAAAATCACTATTCCACCTTCAATCATTCACGAAACTGACGTGAACATGTTGCAGATTATTGCTCGTCGTTACTTTGCCTTCATTTGTTTTGATGTGCCTGTTAGTGGAGAGCTTCATCAGACACTCCCTGGTTCCCACTTCTCTGATTCAAAGTCAAAAGACAGAGGATGCTGCATCGTCTTTGTTAAACTGAGGCAAACACACGACATCAAGTCATGCTGTCCTCTCCACTTGAGAACCTCTCCTGTTGTGTTTGCCAAATGGAAGCAAAAGTGGAAACTCGTGTTTTCCAAAATGCTGCTGAGCTGAATGACTCATTAGAGACCGATAAAAACATTTGATGCTCTAATAACACAAACACATGCTGCTCGAGCAGATTAACGGCTTCAGAAGAGTCATTTGTGTCTGTTCTCGTCTTAATTTAGGAGTTTCACACAAACTCTGCTGGTAGTTTTGCTGCGAATGCAAAGATAACATCCTCTAAAAGATTTATTCTGTGTGAAAATGAAGTCAGAATCTGCTTTATGGGTGAAGATAAACCTCAATAGAGACTTGAAATAAACACAAACAAGGATGATTATGATCTGATTGGAGCAGTCTGGGGACAAACGGATCACAACAACACTGAAGCTTTCTCTCAGGGCCAATGGGCGAGCTGTTGGTGGTCACAGGGAGGAGGAAATACAGGCTGAGTTTGGGAAGTTGAGGAGAGGCTCTGCAGCCGACTGTCAGAGACACTGATTGGTTTTGCTGCCTGAGGTGGAAAACAGAGGGGTCGGTCTGCAGGTGATTGACAGTTTAAGGGTAGAAGACGGAGCTCAGGGGGCCGGGCAGAGGGGGAGAAACGGGGGGGTTAAGTTTAAGGAGACCAGGAGGGCGCAGGAGTCTGAGGCCGGGGGTAAAGGGTGAGGATAGGGAGGGCAGAGAGTCAGAGAGCCGAGCCAGAGAGAGGCTGTCGGAAAACTAAAACTTCCATTTGGAACTTTTAAAGATCATTCATTGTGAATTCAAACGAAGGAAGGCACTGCTGAGTGTTCACTAAACCCGTCCGATGAGATTTTTTACAACTATTTTTATTGGGATTTTGTTTTACCAGCAAAAATACAACAAGAAGTTACAAACAAATAGAAAAACACAGAGAAATATACAAGAATTAGGAGTAAATAATGTCAACAACAATGACGTCTTGAGGAAATGTATATAAGTAAAATCAAGCTACAGTAAAGGGAATTCTTAAAGGCGGCAGTCAAGGACTTAATGAAGGAAGCTAAATCCCAGATCAAATGCACGCTGGAGGATCTTTGAGCAGCTCTTCTCTCACTGATTGTGCTGTTATGTTAAATGTTTGTTGTTTGTGTTTCATGTATTTTTGTCTGGATATTTGTCTGTTGATGTTGGACATGGAGCTGCTGTGAAATGTCAGACTTGATCTGACAAATAAAGTAATATCGTATCGTATCGTAAGATGCTGGAAAGGAGATGTTTAGGAAATGAAGGGCGGGAAATAACGGTGAACAATCAAGAACAAGGAAGAAATCACTCTTTTAAATGTGGAACGAGAGTCATGCAGGGAGCTGAAATGGGAAAGGATTGTTGCAAAGGAATGTGACGTAGAAAGATTTACTCAGATTTAAACATTTGATCATAATGTTTGCCCCTCCTCTGCAGCAGGTGGCGGCATCCAACTTTACATTGGTTTGTTGCGTGGAATAAAGACGACAGAAGGAGAAGAAGAAGAAGCACCTGTTTGGAAAACCGACATTAGGAAGCATCACGTCTTCTGCTCCGGGAAATAGTCTTATTGTTATTTACATGTTGTGATGAAAGCATTGAAATGTGTATCATTAGGCGCATTCACACCGCAGTACTTTTCCCACAAAGGTTCGTGAGAACTTAGTTCATGAGAACTCTTTAGCTCTCACGAACTAAATACAGATCGCGTTCACACCAGAATAAGTCCCTGAGGGAGGATTAGGCAAATGAAGCCGCTGACGTCACTTCTTCTTCTTCTGCTTTGGGTTTACTGGCAGGCCGCAAACAACTTCACGACGTATACTGCCTCGCAAAATCCCCGGCCGAAGTCCAGCTGCTGGGACTCCAGGCAGCTTCTACTGAAGCCTTCCAAGTAAATCGCCAGAACGCCGACACCTCCTCATCTCCACCGCTCCCATGTTTTATTTTGTGTTGCCATAAGTTAGTCTCTCTGCGTTTCTGCGATGGGCTAATGCTAATGCTAATAATGCTAATGCGTGGATAATAAAATGGCGGCTTCACAAAACATTTTTTGAGTTTGACGGGGCGTGGTTTGCAATCCGCCCAGCCAATCAGACATAGGAACCTTTTTCTCCCACGAAAGTACCTGATCTCTAGCAGGGACTGAAAAGGGGGTGAAAAGCTTCTCATGAACTAATTTTAGTTCCGGATTTTTTTGGTGTGAACGCGACATTTCGGAACTATATCGGAACTAAAGTGGGAAAAGTACTCCGGTGTGAACGCGCCTATCGTAGTACTAAACTCTTGTTTGTATAAGAGAGCATGTGCACAGGCTCGTGAAGAGACAGAGTCAAACCAACACAGAGCTTCTCCTGGAATACATATATCTTTATTGTGGCAGAGAGCACTGGGTTCCTTCCTCTTTATCTCTCTCCGAGTTTGAAAGCCTTGACGTCCAAAGAGTTTTTCTCAAAAAGACACCAAAGCTAGGTCAGTGTGTGACTTTGACACCACTTTGGGAAACGTCTTGATGGGAGCTCTCCGTCTTTATCCTCCATTTGTTTGGGGGTTTTAAAGAAAGCTTTGACAGAGTGGGATTCATTTGGTGACTGTAAACGTTTTTTGGAGGTTGCCCTCCATCACGCTACAGAAGCGCTTTCTGTCAATGTGTGTCTTTTAAAAAGAAGCGGTCGAGGTCTTCCTGTCTTTTCATTTTCTTTCCTTCCAACAAAGAGGTCAACAGATGGAAAACAGAGCTGTGAGGGCCTGGAGAAAACATCTTGAGAGGATTTTCTGTCCATCTGTAAACCAGGGCTTTTATATTGAGACTGAGCTCTAGATGACCTGGCTTCGTCTGTTTGCTTCTCTTTTTAAAGACTTGTTTGCTCACTGTTCAGATCTCTGTGTCAGTGCTGCTTATAGTGAAACAAACACAGCTTTGGCCTCGCCTCAGGCTGCGTTGTAATACTCATCTCGCTGCGCTTCAATCAAAAACTTTCCCTCGGGTAACAAGAGAGATACACAGTGATTACTTCAGTTATTCAATACTACTACAACACCAATGGTTCATTACAAGTTTAAACAGTCAAAATAAGCTTTTTTCAAATCCTGTAAAACAAAGATATTCAATCATTATACAAAGTTCCCTGAAGCGTCACGACTAACCGAGATGAGAGGTGCAATGATTAGTCAAAAAGAATCGGAAACTATTTTGATAATTTAGTCATTCATGTTCAAATGGCAGAAGGTGTTTTCAGCCTCTCAAACGTCTATATTTACTCTTTTGTATCTGTTTTTACATCGTATGTAAGTACATTTCATTGGGTTTTGGACTGACAAAACGAAAATAAATAAACAATTCATGAAATGAATATAAAAATATTGTCGTTGTCACTGAAACTGAAACCTTGAATATTGAAATATTTGGTTATTTTTCAGGAAGACACCCCCTGATGAGTATCATGTGCAGGATGATGTTACATTGTGACTGAGCTGGAGAGAACAGGAAGGGATGAGGAGGGAAAGGAGGGATGAAGAGGAGAGATTACAGAGCTCAGCGAGCATTTGGTCGACTGTGGCGAAAGATGTTTGAGACTGAATTTACTAAATGATGCAGGTAAGAACAGAAGATTACAGAAATGAAATCTGGGGATGCTATGAGGCCAAATCTTGTATTTTAATTTCCCTACAGTATCACTACTTACTTTGATCTACTTATTAGGAAGGAGCAATATTGCTTTTATTTTTTTATTGTGCAGTCCTGGTACTCATGCCTGCTAATTTTGATATCAGTGTGTAGTGTCACTCGGTTCCAGGAAGTAAACAATGGAAAAAGAGAAATGTCCAACGAGGCGTTCAGGGGCAGCACAGACAGGTCTTATCTGTGTTAGAGTTTTACTCCCTACAGGGTGTACTTTGAGGGATTTGACTCTGCAGACCGGTTACATGAAGAGACACCTTCATAACACACAAGAGGACGGGTAATAACCAGACAAGCATGTCATGGGACCTTTAAGGTAGACTACTACTTTGTCCAACTAAAATATGGGAAACTCATCTCCTTCATTCCCAAACAGATCACGATGTTTGTGTTCAGGGTGCAGTTATCTTCCTCTGGTCATCATCACCTTTCCTCCCAGGTAAAGTGATGTCTCCCTGCGGTGGCAGTGGAGCACTCACCTGAGATATTAAAACACTCCCATTATCAGTTTCCCTGCCCCGCTACACCCCGGCTCAGTCTGCACAAACAAACTCTCCTCTTTTTAATGAGCTTTTTCTAATTTACCTCCTGCGTCGGGGCAGCGTTAAACCCCCACAGAGCCGTGAGGTGGGGCGTATTTCCTATTACTGCCAATTGAAAGTTTCCTATCAACCATACCGTCAATGTTCAAAGTACCTGGTTGTCTCTGGTAATACCACATGTTCATGTTCTGGCCATAAGTTTGACGATTTTGAACTGAGAAAAGTAATATTTGTTTCGTTCCATTTGCTGTTGATGGCGGTTTTTGACCATTTTCAATACGACGATATCCACGAGCCGTCACTGTGGAGCCAATCAGGCGTCTAGAAAAAAAGCTAATTCAAAAACCCTTCCTCATTGAACTGATAGAAACAGCGCTGCCTATCGCATACGAAACTAATCCATAATCTTAAAGTACATTTTACGTGCTGAATGTTTTATCAAATGTTGCCTTTTTTTTCTTGCTTCTGTCCAACACGGGCTTTATAAACGTCTTCAAGAGATTTTGTGAATTTGTTTATAGCTATTGCCGTGAGTGGAACAAGCAAACACTTATCAATACATAAATATTAATAGAGTCATCTTTAGCTTCTGCCACCATAAAATGCTAAACGGACTTTACATACATGTCATCATTCACCCTTTCACACCTCATTCATACAGAGCAGTGCCACTTGCGAAGCTCACACACACACACACACACACACACACACACACACACACACACACACACACACACACACACACACACACACACACACACACACACACACACACACACACACACACACACACACACACACACCGTTGGCCATCGGGAGCAACTCGGGGTTCAGTATCTTGCCCAAGGACGCAGTCGCCCCAAACATAAAG